>NC_056735.1:272443617-272523617 GCF_019279795.1 Protopterus annectens | reverse complement strand
CCAGCTGATGGCCACACTCTGTGCATGTCATGTCTGGGGGCTGCTCATCTGCTTACCTCCTGTCCTATTACTGTGGGGTTTAACCCGCGGGCACTCAAGGACAATTGGGATAAGCTTATTTTGAAGGGCTTACTTCCCTCCTCAGGGACAGTGGCCCCCGCACCCCTGGCTTCTGCATCGACCTCAGCTTCTTCCCCTTCCCCGGCCACTGGGACTCAAACTCCCATCAAGGGGCCTGTGGAAGGGGAGAAAGACAAACAAAGATAGGCCTTAGAAGCGGTCGCCTGACCGCTCAGCTCTGGCAGGGCCTCCGCCAAAAATCAGGCCAGCGACCAGACCAGGCTCTCCCCGGCTCCATTCTCCCAGGTTTTCCCCTGAGCGAGAGGAGTCCTAGATCCGGTCTCCAGTTCGAGCTTCCCCTCTTTGGCACTCCAGACTGGTGTCAGTAGCCTTCTTCTCCCAAATCCAGATGGGAGTCTTGCCTGCCCTCTCTCCCTTCCCAGTTGCTCCTTCTCTGATCTAGCCTTCAGTTTTGGAGCCCTTGGATTTGGATCTGAGGACCCTTGGGGTCGAGGGGTTGGCGCCGATGGTACCTTGTATGTGGACGCTGGCCATTGCCTTGAGCATGTGGGATCTGACTGGGTTGGATCTGAGCTGTCGAAGCCATAGCCTCAGCATCAGATCTGAGAGGTTGCTGTCGGCTCCTAGTGTGTCGGAGTGCAGTCTTCCCCTCGGCATCTCGGCTCCTGTAGTCTTGGCTCTGACTCCCCTGTCGGGTCAGAGGGGGATGGCTCCTATTGGCACTTTTTAGGATGTCCATTCTCCTTCAGCCTTTGACGTGGTGGAGAGGGTTCTCTCGAAGTTGTTGAGACCCTTGATCATCTCGTCCTTGGACTCTGCCCTGATTCCCTTTGTTTTGGGTACGGCCCCGACCATCCTGCCATCTCAGGGGCAGCTTGATGCCGGTTTGCCTCAGGAAACTCCCGCTTCGGAGCAGCAGGACGTTCACGAGTCATCCCTAGAGATTCCCACTGAGGAGAGCCCTCGCAAACGGACATGCAAAAGGAGGCACTTGGACTCCCCACCTGAGTCCCTTACCAAAGATACGGATTTGGAGGAAGGGGAAGGCTCCCCTGGTCACCCTCCGAGGTTGTTTCCTTTGGTGACATCATGGAACTCCTCTGCCAAAGGGGGGGGGTCTGTCCAAAAACCAACCCTGGACGAATCAGTGTTCCTAGAGGCATTCGGTGCAGGCCCATCTACTTCCTGGGTGTGTCCCCCCCCCACTGATCCCGTAGTGGATCTTATAATATTTTGGGTGTGGAAGGAACAGGACATGGTGGAGCCCATCCCAAAATGCCCAGACAAAGTTCTTAGCCCCCCTTCGGATAGGACGTATTGAACAAATGGTCCCCAGTTGATGCTATGGTGGTGGCAGCTGCCACTAAAAAATAGCTCACTCAGGGGAGCTCTTTGATCATCCTTCTGACCGAGAGTCAAGGACGATGGATCAATTCGGGAAGCAGGTGTAGACTTCAGCCAGCGTCTCAGTAAGAGCACTAAATTACATGGCACATGTGATTCGGCTGCAGCGAGACTTAGTAAAGGAGATCGCTGAGTCAACCCCTGAGAGAAGACGTTTACCACTTGATTGGCCACTCTGAAGTCAGTCGCTAACACATCCATGCGTCTCCTTTCCCATGCTACTGAAGGAGCCGCTAGGGCTGGCGGTACAGGCGTTGCCATCAGGTGAGATGCCTGACTCTGGCTATGTCAGTTCTTGGAACCCTTTAAGGCATCATTCACCAATGCCCCGTACGATGGTTCGTCCCTGTTTGGGAAGTCGGTATGCGATACTTTGGTCCAGAGTGAGAAGGACAGGAAGACACTGTCTGCTGTCGGGATCCACTTCTCCTCCCCTCAAAGATCCTTTTGTAGGAATCAGAGAGGGGCTAAGATGTGGTTCCGGAAGTCTTAGAAGTTTTCCTGGGACACTCAGGACTCACCATCCCTTTGAAGCAGAGGGGGTTATGATAGATGCCGCCCTAGAGGCAGAGGGGGTACGAGAAATTATGGGTCTCGAGAACCATTCTCGGACAGACCCGGGTAGCAGCCCTGAAGGGCTGCCCGATTACTCCTCCCTGGAGACAGTCAGGGGCTGGTTATTGCTACACCCAACGGAATGGGAGTCCATAACAACAGATCGTTGGGTGTTGCAGATCATATCCAGGGGCTATTCAGTTCCATTCCTCGATCCACCCCCTCAACTGAAATACCTCTTGGACGTCCCACCTGCCACAAAGGGAGGAAGCAGCTCTGGAGATAGAAAAGCTGCTAATAAAAAGAGTCATCCAAACTCTCCCCCCTGACTAGTCCGGATCAGGCATTTATTCCACGCTCTTTTTACTGCCAAAGAAAATGGAGAACCAAAGACCCATTTTGGATCTATCTACCTTGAACCTGTCAGTTGCCAAGGCAAAATTCTGGATGGTCACACTTCAGTCCATCCTGCACTTCCTGCAGGCGAATGACTGGATGTGCTCGATCGACCTCCAGGATGTGTACTACCATATCAAGATGGACAGGCACTCTTGGAAGTTCCTCCGCTTCCGGCTAGGAGCCAATCGTTATCAGTTCAGAGCCCTTCCCTTTGGTCTCACCACAGCCCCCAGGGCGTTCACCAAGGCGATGTCAGTAGCGGCTCACCTGAGGCTTCAGGGTATTCAGGTCTTCCTTTACCTGGATGATTGGCTCCTCGATGCCCCTTCCAAGCATCAACTTTGTCAAGCCAGGGATTATTTCCTTTCACTAGCACAGAGGCTGGGCATCACCATCAGTCTCAACATGTCATCACTGGCCCCTGTTCAGATCTTAGACTTCATTGGGACTCGGTTAGACACTATCCAGACAAAAGTTTTCCTTACCACAGACAGGTTTCACAGCCTAAAGATACACGTTCGTTACATTCTTCAAGCCCAACCTCTGACAGCAGAAGCTGTACTGAGGGCGTTGGGGTCTATGGCGGCCACGATCAGCCTGCTACCCTTAGTGTGCCTTCGCATGCGGATTCTTCAGTGGACCCTTGCCGTTCAAAGGTCCTTCTTAGATCTGCCATTGTCTCATCCTATTCGAATCTCCTGAGTGTGCAGGGACTCTCTTCGGTGGTGGATTCATTCCGGATCTAGTCAGGGGATGTCCCTTTCTCCTGTCATTTCCCAAGACCACGGTGACCAAGGACGTTTCCCAGCTAGGGTCAGGGGGCTCTGGAAGGACAGTTTCAGGCGTGTGGTCCCTTCCAAGACCAGTTTGAATATCAACGTTTTGGAGATGAGGGCAGTGCTTCTTGTGTTGCAGGCTCTTCATGCCCATCTTCCTCTAGGGACGGTTGCTCTCCAGACGTACAATATGGCGGTGGTCTGGTACATCAACAAACGGGGGGACCAGATCTTACCCTTTTGTCATGAGAGTGTGGGAATGGGTGATCTCCACAGGCCATTTTCTGGTGGCAATGCACATTCCAGGACAGTCCTACATTCTAGCAGACAAGCTCAGCAGATCTAGCGTGATGCCCTATGAGTGGTCTCTGTATCCTTCAGTGTGGAGCAGATCTTTCAAAAGTGGGGTCGGCCTTGCTGCGATCTTTTCACATCTCCTTCCAACGTGAAATGCAGAGAGTTCTTCGCTCTGAACCTCCTACAGGGGGAAGTACCCAGAGACGATCAGATTCATGCTTGGCCTCCTGGTCTCCTTTATGCTTATCCTCCTCTGCCCTTGATATGAAAATTTCTTCAGAAAGCTCGAAGGCTGGGGAGCTTTGTGATCCTCATCACCGCATTCTGGCCTTGGTAGTCTGGTTTCCCTGTCTATGGTCCCATCTAGTAGTTTCACCATGGGTGTTGGATCCTGTTCCATTTCTCATTTCTCATCCGTCGGGGATTCCTCATCCAGACCTGGACAGTCTGAAGCTCACAGCTTGGCTGCTCCAGTTCCCATGATTATTAGGACTTCTGGTTTATCTTCTCCCATTAAAAACATTTTGGTGGTGGCTCACAAGTCTTCCACCAGGAGGGTATACCATAGTAAGTGGAAACGTTTTTCACTATGGGCCTCGCAACGTGCATCGGATCCCTTTACTGCTCCAGTGTCTGCAGTATTGGAATTTTCGGGAGGGATTTTTCAGTAAGGTGCCAGTTCCTCCACTGTCAAAGTCCAGCTAGCTGCAATTTCTAATTTTCGTATGGGGAAAATATGATTTTGTTGGCCTCTTCTAAATTTTGCAAGGCTTTCCTTAAGGATACCTTTCTTTTGAGACCCCCGGTGAGGGACCCTATGCCTCCGTGGGACCTTACTTTAGTGTTTCAGGCTTTAGTCTTGCCCCCCTTTGAACCTGCAGTATCGGTAGAGTTGCAGTATCTATCTTGGAAGACTGCTTTTTTAGTTGCCATTACTTCAGCTAGGAGAGTGTCAAAACTTCAAGCGCTATCTATCAAGGTTCCCTATATGATTTTTCATAAAGATAGGGTATCTTTACGTACTAACCCATCCTTTCTCCCCAAGGTAGCGTAAGAAGCCAATATTAATCAGACGATCAATCTTCCAGTCTTTTTTCCAAATTTTTGAAATAAAGGAGAATACAAATTACATTTGCTGGACATGCATAGACAATTACAGTTCTGTTTGCACAAGACAAAAGCCTTTCATAAGTCTGACCAACTTTTTGTTTCTTACTCAAAACCCTTTTTAGGGAAACCAATCTCCAAAGTTACCATTGCCTGCTGGATTTCCCAATGTATTCTTCGGGCGTACTCCGTTAGGGGGAATTTCCCCATCAGTCAGATAAAAGCTCATTCTACCAGATCTATGGCTACTTCAGCGGCTTTTTGGTCCAGGGTGTCATTGGATGATATTTGTTGTGCAGCTACTTGGTCCTCATCTCATACCTTCATTTCACAATATAATTTGGACATTGTATCCAGGAACAGGGCATCTTTTGGCTCCGCTGTGCTCCGGAATATGCTTACATGAGGGCATCTTAGGTGTATAGTAGCTGGGGACTATGTCCCACAGGTTGAAGATCAAATGTAGTCAACTACTTCAGTTAAAGAAGTTATGTACTTACCATAACGTTCCATCTGTTGTACTTCTTTTGCCTTCAACCATCCCCCCTCCTTCTCCCGACCTGTCAGTATTGTGCTTGCTATATATATATATATATATATATATATATATATATATATATATATATATGGTAGGCGGACACCTCAGGGATGTTCTTTGCCACGCTTTGCTTCAGGAAATTTGGGTTGCCAGTAGTGGTTAAGTCTTGTTGGGTCAGGTATGTCTTATGTTTTGAGCAGCAAACTTGATCTGAAGGGAGGAAGGAGACAGGGGGTATTATGGGTAAGGGGAGGAGCTTGGAGCTCAGATCAGATGCTAGTTATGCGGCCGATTTGAATCCAATATGGATCCGTAACCCACAGGTTGAACACAAATGAAGTACAACTACTCCGATGGAATGTTATGTTATGGTGAGTATGGGGAAAATACCACATATATTGTTATATATTATATGATCAAAACATTACATAAATTGTTCAGTTACTGCCTTCTCTTAAACCTCGTTCCTCCTCTAAAACATTTTTCTGCCTGTATTGTTCCCACAATTTCCATTTTTTCTATGTAATTTACTCCTACCCTTTTCTAAGGATCCCACTTCTTGTTCTTTTATCCCTGTTAAAATACTCACTATTTCAAGTACATCTGATTTAGATTTTGATTTCCATTTGGTAGTAATTGCTTTTTTGGCAGCCACCAGAATTAAACTTAACAAGGCCTTACTATGTATAGGATATTCAGATCCTGTATCCCAGCTCAAAAAATAATTTTCTTAGTTACACTCATTTGCTCACTCAGTATCAATGACAGAATGTTGTGCGGGGAATTTTTAAAGCGTGCAAGCTCATTATACTCTGGAAGATATGCTCTCAGGTACCTCTTTCTTCTCCATTACACATCCAACATTTGCCATCTACCTGAGGAAAAAATTCTTTGGAGCATTCTTGGGGTATAAAAGTATCTATGCAAACACTTCCAGGCAAAAATTCTAAATCTTCTAGATTTTTGTTTTTGCATATTTGGGATCCATACATATTTCATCCCATTGTGTCTGTGAATTGCATATATAAACTCCCTTCCCAATCTTTTCTGACCTTGTCTGATTGATTCCTATAGTTATTGTGCAATATTTTATTTGCCCTACTAATTATCCCTTTTCTAACAGCAGCCTCTTTTCTAGATTCAGTTAAAAACTTAACCAGTACAGGTCTTTCATTTAGAATTTCTGTATTCCTTTCTCTTTGTCTATACTCTGATATCAATCCTTGATATGGAAGGCTGTCACTAGACTGCAATCCAAATTTTTTCTTGGCCTCTTCCTATTCTGTCACCTTTCCCTCTCTAATTATTTGTTCACAATACATTGGTTCCTTTGCCAGCTTCCTTCAGAAAATTCCAGCCCCCGCTTGCCAGTTCTATGTACCCCTAATCACAGTCATCTTTATCAGCAGAATCTCCTTTCACCATCACTGTGTTGGCTTAGTTCTTAGTATACTTTATGCTACTTTATAAATATAATATTCTGTATGACTGTTGCTATTTTCCTTAAAGATCTGCAGCCTATCCTTAGCTGCCATAACAGAATCCCTTTTAATCCATACTCCTAAATACTTCATTTTATCATGTCCTCATAAATATGGGTATTGCTGAACTAGTTCATGAGTGGGTACATAGTTTATGTCTATAGCCTTTATTTTACCTTTATTAATTTTATAGCCTGAAAAAAAAAACGAAATTGTCTCAGAATGTTTCACAAAACTAAGATGTCTTTTTCTGGTTCCATCAGGTACAAAATAATATCATCTGCAAATAAAGCCAACTTTTCTCTAACACCATACTAATTTATCCTATCATTTCTGAGTCTCTGTTTTTCTTTGCCAATGGTCCTAAATATAAAGCAAATAACAAAGGAGAAAGAGGACACCACTACCTGGTTCCTCTGTTCAGACACATCTTATCAGAGAGGAACCCACCTACTTTGATTTTTGATTCCGATCTTTCATATAACTTTCTAATTAACCTTATTACTGTATCAGGAAATACAAATGCTTCAATTTATCTACTCAGAAAATCCCAGCTTACTCTGTCAAATGCTTTATCTGCATCAAGCCTCACCAATAACAGCAGTATTTTCTTACATTCTGCTTTCCTGTGGATTGTCATTGTTTTATTAATGTTGTCAAATGTTTGCCTCTACTCCACAAAACCACATTGTTCTATATCTATCAATTTTAGCATCATGTTTGCCTTTCTTTTAGCCATTATAGACATAAACACTTTATAATCATGGTTTAAATTTGAAATGGACCTATATGAAGCTGGATCAGATAGGTCTTTACCATCTTTAGGTGTTGCAGCCACCACAGCTTTTTCCCAGGATATTGGTGCCTCCCTCCTTTTAAAATACTGTTAAACAAAACCTTCTAGATCTTTATAATTTTCTTCTCACCTAGGTTCCAAACTCCCACTGGCATACCATCTATTCCTGGAGACTTTCCTGAAGATTGGTTATACATTGCCATTGTTATCTCATCTCCTCCTATCTTAGTTATTAGTTGATGAGTCTCATCCACCTCTAACCATGGTGTATTTAAGTCTTCCATAATTATTTCCATTTGTGCTTTTTCTTGATTTCTCCACTTCTCTAATCTATACAGATTTTCATAAAATTTCTGAAATATCTCAAATACCTCTACAGGATCTTTGGTCATTTTTTCTTGTTATAGGCTCCCTACATTTTGCAATAACCTGTTCTGCTTTCTATTGCCTAAGTCATTGTGTCAAAAGTTTTTGTGCTGTGGAGTTATCAAAAACAGCTGCTTAACAACAGTCTTTCTAAACCCATGCATATTATCCAGGTACTCCCTTATTTTCTCTTTTTACACCACTTCTTGCTCTGTGAGATTTCCCCTTATTTTATAATACTTAAACCTTTGTCAGTCCCTCTAAATAATTCTTATTACTTCTTAACCAGATCCCTTTTTTCTACCCTGTTTTTAAACTCCAGTTTCATTTTATACTACTCACTAGCTTTGACTTCTGGAGTACTTCTTATCTCCCCTCATAACTCCCGGATTAATTTCCACTACCCATTCCTTAAATTCCTCCCTTTTTAACAGGTAGGTGGGGAAGTGCCAATATCTCATCATTACTTGATTACCCTGCATTTTCATTGTGGTAATTATTGCCACATGATCTGAAAAGGTTATTGGATATATGTCAAAGTTATCAATTAAATGCCAATGTTCCTGTGAAATATAATTTCTGTCTAGTCTAGCTCAGATATTGTACCTTGGTGAATAATATGTAAATTCTCTCTGAGTTCCTATTATTGAATTCATGTCTTTCATACCAAATATTTTCATAAATTTCTTAAGAAGTCTACCCTCTTTTGTAATATTTTCCCGTCTATTGTTATGTATCCACTAATGTTAGGAAATCCTTTTACCTATTCACCAGGGGTGATTAATAGAGCATAATGTCCTCTTTGGTATGTACTTGTCTAAGCACATGACCCAGCTTGAGAGACTGCATTGTTTTCTCATTACAATAAACAAGGGTATGTCTTTATTGAGTTACCCAGACAGGCGTAAAGCAGTTTGTCTCTTTTCTGTTTTGCTGTATTCTCCAGAGAGGTAATCTCTACCTAGCCTACATAGCCTAAATGGATCTGGTCCACTGTCGCCAGCTGCACAGCCACAGAACTAGTAACATCCTAAGCACCTGTTCAAGAGAACTTATCTTCTACCAAAACATAAACATGACCTGCTGGCAAAATAGCTATATATCCCACAGAATCTCCTGTCAACAGAATAGATTTTTTTTGGATATAAAGCAAAGTAGCTCTCTGACCTTCTTTAAGCATAATCTAGATGCAAGAATTGGCACTTGTAAATACAGAAGTTGCAGAGTTCCACGACAAGAGTATAACACTTTAATAAATAAAATAACAAAAGTGAGCTGTTAAACTAAGGGCATGTCAATATAGTATGAATAAAACACAAATGTTTAAAAAGCTTTCAATGCTTTAATGCCCATGCTTTGAGGAAGGGTTTGAGGAACACTGTATCATTAATGCCTGGGGGTTTATCTGCATTCAGTTTAATTATCCAATGCCCTTGCTAAACATGTTGAGAAGGAAGGTATACATCATATTTTTAAATTTTTTGTATTAGAAGTTATTAATGAAGGACCAAAAGGGGGAGATTTGATTAATAGGACAGAAGAACTAAAAAAAAAAATGGATAATTAAACTGAATGCAAATAAACCCCCAGGCATTAATGATGCAGTGTCCCTCAAACCCTTCCTCAAAGCACGGGCATTGAAGCATTGAAAGCTTTTTAAACACTTGTGTTTTATTCATACTTAACAAGATATACTAATTGCTTTTAATGTGTTAATGATCAATGTTCATTTTGTATATAATGTACTGCAGTTGTGTCATTTTGTAACAGTCTGAAGAAGCGATCTGCGCAGATCGTGAAAGCGCTCACTTTTGTTATTTTATTTATTAAAGTGTTATACTCTTGTAGAGGAACTCTGCAACTTCTTTTTTTCTGATATTTATGCTGGTGTTGTTGCTTGAGTTTATTCAGTACTCACTCTATTTTTGTTGTTTATTTGCGTTTTTGAGAGAGAGTCTGAGACATATGATGTGGTGCCAAACTATTTGTCTGGACATGGTACAGTTAGCCAAACACAGAAAGAACGGCTAAATCGTATCCTTACTATGGAAAATAATCCTTTGTTGCATAATCTAATATTTTCAGGAGGCTATACAGCTGAAGTAAGTGAGGAGATAGGTATGGCCTTTCGAGATAAATACAGAAACATTGTGAATAAACTTTTACAAATTTAAAAAACTCCAGTGGGAGAGATTTCACATGGAAGCGTCTTTAAGGTACAAGATAGTACCGAGAAGACTGAGGGTGTTAACTATGCCCACTTACGGTGATCAGTTCCCTGAATTGTTAAAGAAATGGCAGCAACTGAATTTACAGCTCAGTTATGAATATATGCATTTGCTGATAGATTTTTTCGTACCACAAGAAAGAGAATTAGCAGCCGAACTCAATAATCTGCAAGACAAACTTTATGCTACTTTCCCCATGGATGTTGTAGGTGATAAAATGGATAATTTATATGAAAGTATCTTACAATATGAAAAGAGATTACAGAGTATTAAAACTATAAAATTACAACAGGACATGAATGATTTCCAAATGGGGGCGGTGTTCTCTTGGTCAAAACCACCCTTCACCAATAGGAATCAACCGTTAGACCAACCACAGGATTTCATTGAAGCCATAAATCGACCAATCAACAGAGGACCTACCAATGCAGGAAATGAATTATCTGAAAATGAAATGCCTACACTAACAGCTACGATGGAACAACCACTGAATAAAACACTCGTGGATAAAGATTTATCACATAGTTCTAAAAATAATGCTACTAATGACTTGGATAACGGCTCTAGACCTCCTTTTTCAATGCAACTAAGGGAGGTAAATGGGACTACTATCAAGCCGTTTAACCTGAACGCAGCACTTCCTATCAAGAACAGATCGAGGAGCAGAGGATGGAGAGCACCAGTACGCCAAATACAAGGATTGGTAGTTAACCTTTCTTCATTACAACTAACAGATATGCAATTAGCTGTTTTAAACAGAGGCCTGTCTTTTATACCTGCCCAAAGAACAGACATGGTAGAAATACTAAAGGAATTTAAACTTTTTGGCAGAGCATTAACTCTTAAAACAATAGGCACAAATACTGATACTGGTACAAGGACTGGTTGTTTTAGAAAGCCTAGTTTTTTTATGCCAAAAACACATGCTATGATAGATTCATTTGTATCAGTGTGTGAGAAAGAGATTTGTGAGACCTTTGAATGTGATAGACCACAGTCTTTTTTCAACTTGAGTAAAGATGAAATGTGTGCACTGTCAGAATTACGTAATTTAAATTCTATTGAAATTCGACCAGCGGACAAAGGTGGGGGCATCATTGTTATGGATAAAGGTTTTTATGTTGAACAAATGTTGAGCCTGTTGTCTGATAGTGAGACATACATACAAATAACTAGAACTGTATTGAAGGGAATGATAGAGTTGAATTTTTTCTGTTTGACATGTTAATGACACATATCATTTCTGAAGAATTATTTAAGTATTTTAAAAGAGAACATCCGATTATTCCCATTATATATGGGCTTCCAAAAATCCACAAAAATTCAACATGCCCACCTATGAGATCTATCATCTCTAGTAAGGGTTGGGCTACTGAATCACTGTCTATTTTTATCGAAAATAATTTGCATCCTGTTCTAGACACATGTGATTCGGTCCTAAAGGACACTAGAACTTTTTTACAAAAGCTGTATGTACAGACAGCTAACTTACACCAACAGTTTATGCTAGTTGCACTAGATATTTATACTCTTTTTACAGTTATCCCTAACCAATGGGGCATAGAGAATATTAGAGGACTTTTAACAATTAAGCAATCATTTTCTAATGATAAAATTTAGTTAATATGTGGATTATTGGAGATAGTTTTAGAAAATAATGTTAATTTTTGTGATTATTATTTACAGAAGATTGGTGTAGCTATGGGCACTGCTTGTGCCAATAGCTATGCCAATCTGGCATTAGTGCAATGGGAGAATACTTTCCTACTACAAGGGCATGAACATAGTAAGCATATGATATGGTATACATGTTTTGTTGATGACATTTTTATTTTATGGGGGAAAACAGAATAGGAACTGGTTGAATTTATCGATTATTTACATACAACAACTACATTTTTAAAGTTTACCCATAAATATTCATACAATAATATTGAATTTTTAGACGTTATGGTTAAAAAATCAGAGATGAATAGTATATTAAGGGACATGTTTATACAGAAACCCAACAAGAAAGAACTGTCTGTTACACAAAATAGCATGCATCCCAGGCATGTGAATAGAAATGTCCTTAAGGGGCAGATACTAAGGAATATGAGATTACATAATTTTGATAATGACCTTATGCAAACAACTGAAATGTTGAAAGATGATTTTCTTAGTAGAGACTATTCTAAATCAGAAGTGGATGCTAGTGCAAATCATACACTAAGTGAAAGAAGTACAAAAGGCTGACCCTACTTCTTTGAACATGTAGTAGATCAACAGTTAGGGGGCAGAAATGATAATAAAGTTAAACTGCATTTTCCTATTTCTTTTACTAGGGATATAAATATATTTTGTAGCATTTTTAAGAAGAACTGGAATATCCTAACTGCACTAAAAGAATTAGATAGAGTAATAGACCCTATACCACATTTTTCTTTTATTAATAAGAAATCCTTAAAAAGGCAGTTATGCTATAAACCATCTTGTACTAGACATGAAATCCTTTCACAGAGAAAAGGGACATATCCATGTAGGAGATGCACAGCCTGTAGATATATTTTTTCATGTACTACCTTTGTTCATCCTGAGAAAAAAAATTTAAATAGATGCAGTTTCTTTGCAGATTGTAGAACTAAAAACATTGTATATTTTAGTTTTTGTCAAATATGTAAAGTTTATTATATAGGTAAAACAAATAGGATACTGAAGGAACGTGTATTAGAACATATGAGAGATATTGCACCTGTTAAAGAAACCAATGCCCTTGCTAAACTCGTTGAGAAGGAAGGTATACATCATGTTTTTAAATTTTTTGTGTTAGAAGTTATTAATGAAGGACCAAGAGGGGGAGATTTGATTAATAGGACAGAAGAACTAGAACAAAAATGGATAATTAAACTGAATGCAGATAAACCCCCAGGCATTAATGATGCAGTGTCCCTCAAACCCTTCCTCAAAGCATGGGCATTGAAGATTTGAAAGCTTTTTAAACACTTGTGTTTTATTCATACTATATTGACATGCCCTTAGTTTAACAAGGTATACTAATTGCTTTTAATGTGTTAATGATCAGTGTTCTTTTTGTATACAATGTACTGCAGTTGTGTCATTTTGTAACAGTCTGAAGAAGCGATCTGGGCAGATCGTGAAAGCGCTCACGTTTGTTATTTTATTTATTAAAGTGTTATACTCTTGTTGTGGAACTCTGCAACTTCTTTTTTTCTGATATTTATGCTGGTGTTGTTGCTCGAGTTTACTCAGTACTCATTCTATTTTTGTTGTTTACTTGTAAATACAGCCCTGCTTTGGCCTCTGAAGCTGTCATTGATAGGGGCATACCTCTCAACTGTCTAGATTTTTTGCCTTGTAATTTTGGTCTGTTTCTCATAAAATTGTGGTTTTCTGGCAAATCACTGGAAAGTAATTGAGGGTTGAAGTCAGAAGAAAAATGACAGACATTTGAGTTTCAGACTTCATAACCCTCAGAAAAATTTGTGCTAATGCAAAATCTGTTATTCTATCTACTTTCTAAGTTTGTAAGAGCAATTTTTAAAAGTGTCCTTATTTTTCAGCCTTTGTCCCCCCATTATTTACGGTTTTGTCTAGATTTTTTGCTCTAAGAGGTTGAAAGGTATAGAAAGGGTCTAAAACTATGTATGAATTAGTCATGCCAATAGGCACTTATAGTACATGATATTGTGGCTAGGCTGTTAATGTGTCTCTGGATCAATGGCCTACTGTTAACCCCTTGAATCTGTTAACCTAAATGTGCACAGCTCCTTCACTTTGGCATCTATACACACACACACACACACACACACACACACACACACACACACACACACACACACACACACACACACACACAATGATTAATCAATAATGAAATTGTTTGAAACACAAACTATCAAACAAACTCATTGCTGATTGTGACGTCCCTGCACTGGCCCAGTAATCAAGGAGCCTCAATCCTCACCACTGGCAACAGTGGGGAACATACACACTGGGAAGATGACAAGTATACATATAGTAAAGTACAATTTCCCGTAAGAGCACACAGAGATCACAGTCAGTCTGGGGCTGTTTTTTCCCTCTTTCTCCAGATCTCCAATAAGATTCCCCACTGGTACAGCTATAGTGTTGAGATCTCAGCTGAGTGGCCAAGCTAAGACCTCCAGCACTCTCTCTGTCCAACCAGTGCTTTGTGTCCCTGCCCAAGTAGCTGATACACATACACTTTAAGATTTGATTTATAAACAAACACAAACAAAAGGCTGGCACAGGTTTACTAGCTGTGCCCCCTTCTTCCCAGTCTATAAGGTGGTTCCAACTGCCACCAGACACTACTTATCAGCTACTTTAAGGCCTTAACAAAGAGTGTCCAGTCTTTTACTGTCTAATGTTAAATATCTCTAAACAGACCAACCACAATTAAAAGGTTTAAATATATTTACTAATAAATAATAAAAGAACAAGACAATGCTATAAGTAATCAGTTACATCAGGGTTCAAAATCACAGGAAATATTTAAAACAGCATTACAGGACAGTCTCAAATAAATAAAGAAAATCTGTATGCTACACTTTACTATATGCCTGTCTGAATCTAAAAGAGTTACTATACCCTAAAAACTTACTTACAGAACAATAAGGCAAGTGCAGACATGGTGATGAGTAGAAGTTCCTATTAGGTCAAAGACAAAGTAGAAAATGCACAGTCTCTCTCTCTCAGAGAGTTCTTAAATTAATATCAATTATTACTGCTGGGATAGCTTAGATGGCATCACTTTTTATCACCTGACTTCAGTTCCCAAGCTACCCCCTTTTGTCAGAATCTAAAAGAATTTTATCATCTCTCTGTTAAAACTACATATCTCTCAGATGTTTGCAGATCCTGGAAGTCATAAAACAATAAAACACTTTTACATCTTAAACCTAGTAATTACCACTCTTTCAAGACAATACAAAACTTCCAGCTGTAGACATTGTGTCTGTTACTGCACTGAAACTGAGAGATAACATATATTTTATTACGTGGTTATGAAACAATTTAATTTCAACTATTTTCTCTGAAGTTTTTTTTTTTAAGTTACCTGTACCCTGGTTAACCAAAAACACCTTAGCTACTATGCAACTCTGTGACAAAGCCTGGACACATTACCATAAAAATAAAACTACTACCGCCCTAAACAAATATAAAACACTATGAAATAAAGTCAAAAAGTATTACCTCAGACCTCAAAGCCTATTTCTCCACTCTCCAAACCAACCACACCACCAATCCCAAACTATTTTGGAAAGGAATTTCATCTCTCCTCAACCCAGGAAAAAAAGAAAACCTTTGCCCCATCCCAGATGCCTCTGACATGGACTTAGCCACCCAATTTAACTCTTTCTTCATAGAATCCATTAGCAAGCTAACATCGTCCTTCACCAACACCTCTACAACCCCTCCTCAGCGTGCATCCACCTTTCTCTGTCAATCCCATCTCTATATCTACCATAAAAAAACTACTTCTAAAATTAAAACCTGGTTCCAGTACCCCTAATGAAATTCCCTCCTACTTCCTAAAAGTAGCCGCAGAAGCCATTGCTGTCCCTATCAGCATACTAATTAATCGGTCTATCTCAGAAAGCCAGGTCCCCCAGCTCTGGAAGAAAGCCTTTATTATTCCTCTCCATAAAGGTGGCAATAATAATGACATCCCAAACTTTTGCCCTATTGCCATCCTATCCCCTATTTCTAAGCTACATGAAAAGTGTGTACACTAACAACTCTTACCCTACCTCATCAATAATCAGCTTCTTAACCCCACACAACATGGCTTTAGACCAGGTCATAGTATCTCCACTGTCCTCCTCTCCTTCCTAAAAACAATCAACAAAGCCAGCAACTCCGGCCACTTTATATCCACTCTTTTCCTTGACCTCTCTAAGGCGTTTGACACTATTTCCCACAACCTCCTTCTTACCTAATATTTGGTGATTTCAATTACCCAAACATTAACTGGGAGAACTACTCAAGTACTAACTACCTTGCCCAACTTTTCTTAGAATTTATAAACTCAAACGCCCTGGTTCAACTAGTCAACACTCCCACAAGAGGTGACAACATATTGGACCTGGTCATCACCAACATGGGCGACCGGTGTTCCACACCAGAGGTCAACCCCTCGCTGGTTAGATCTGACCATAAATAAATCACTTTGGATATCCATATTCCGCCTCCACCCCCGAACAAGAAAACCACCGTGAAAAACTTTTCAAAAACAAACTTCACGTTACTTAAGACCGAGGTGGAAAGTTTTAAAGCCCCCATGCTGAAGGATAACACTGTCCAAGCTGCAAAATCTTTTACTAATGCATTCTACGGGCAGCTACAAGAATGCATGGATCGTGCCATCCCAAGCAAAACCAAGACTCACTCCTCCAAGAAAAGGAAACCAGTCTGGTGGACTCCTGCCATAAACAAGCTATACAATAGAAGCTAATACAGAAAAGAGTAAAATCCCTCATAAAATCATCCAAGGCGAGCTTTGAAAGAAAAATTGCCAAGGGCTCCAAAGATAACCACAAGGCATTCTTTAGCTATGTCAAGAATCTAAGTGGCAATGCTCAGATCTGCTCGGAGTTAGTGCAGAATGGCACAAAATACACTGAACTGACCGATATCGCCAACATCCTGGCAGACAGGTTCAGTGCAAACTTCATCCCCCTCTCACCCCCAAAAGGGCCCATAACCATACCAGAAGAATGTAGAGTCCCTGAAATCACAGACACTTAGGTTAAAACAGCCCTCTCCAAAGCCAAAAACACAGCATCAATGGGACCGGACGGTGTCCCAGGCTGCGTCCTACATGAGCTCAAAGATGAACTAACCCCTTACCTAAACACACTGTTCAAACTCAGCCTTTCCACAGGGTACATACCCATAGAGTGGTGCACAGCAACGGTTATTCCGCTCCACAAAGGTGGGGCCACAACAGACCCCATGAACTATCGCCGTATAAGCCTGACTAGCTTGGTCTGCAAGGCTATGGAGCGCATCATCATGGAACTCATTAACAGAGACATTGGGAACCTCCAAACACTGGACCCTACCCAGTTCGGCTTTGTTAAGGGCAGACCATGCCTCCTAAACCTGGTGCACTTCTTTGAGACGGTTACCAAGGCTATAGACGAGGGAAAGGTGGTACACACAGCCTACCTAGACCTCGCTTATGCCTTCGACACCATTCCCATTCTGGTATTATAGACAAGCTCACCAGCCTGAACATAAACCCCTACGTCACAAGATGGGTTGCCAACTGGCTCACGGACAAAACCCACATGGTGAGAGTTGCGGGAGCTAGGTCCGACTCTAAACCGGTTACAAGTGGCATTCCACAGGGCTCAGTCCTAGGACCCCTCCTGTTCGGCATATACTTCTCAGATGTACAGGCAAGCACAGGAGGACTATGGCTAACCAAGTTCGCAGACGACTGCAAACTAGGGGCTATAATTGACCCTCTGGCTGACACAGACATCCTCCAAAAGGGTCTCACTGAGATGGATACCTGGTGTCAAAATCATGGCCTCAAGCTAAATGCCAAAAAGTGCATAGTCATCCCCTTTGGAAAAAACAAAGTACCCACAAACTACCACATAGGTGGTAGTCCCCTAAACACGGAAGACATAATAAGGGATCTGGGGACCCAAGTCGATAGTAATCTCACATTTGATAATCACATTGCCAAAGTGGTTAGAAAATCCTTCTAGGTGGCCCACCTAATCACAAAAGGGTTCGCATCCAGATCAAAAGAGGTCATTGTGCCACTCTACTCATTACTCATCAGACCCATCATAGAGTACAATGCCCCATTTAGGATGTACCTTACAAGACACCTGCAACAGCTGGAAAGACCACAGAAGTATCTCACCAAGAGGATCACTGGCCTCAAACAGATGCCCTATGCAGCTCGACTGAAGAAACTCCAGTTGTACTTGGTTGCATACCGCCTACTCAGAGGTGATCTCTGCCTGACATACAAGGCCATGTCCAACCCAGAATTGATGGACATGCTCCACCTAAAGGAAAACCTTATCCCCTCGAGCCACAAACACTAGGGATCTAAATCTCACCGCAACAATAAATAGGACGTGCTGGAGGGATAGAGTCCTGTCCCAGAGACTTCCCATGTTTTGGAACAAGATCCCGGTCTACATTAAGCAGAGCTTCTCGCTAACACTCTTCAAAAGAAACCTTGATGAGTGAATGGGAACAGAAAGTTTACCTCGGGGATCACTTCAGTGGCTCTGCTGGACAGAGGCACAGGGAACTAATCTAAGGGGGCAGCGAAAGCCAACACATTCTGGCTAGGCTTATAAATGCCTTGGGGCAGATAGCGTAGTACCAGCCTATGAACCAAACTCTCTAAACTTAACCTATCTCCTTCCTCTACCCAGTGGTTCTCAAGCTATCTCACAAACTGGCAACAAGCAGTTAAATGGAAAAAAGTTACCTCACCCTTCCTTAATACATCCACAGGCATCCCCCAAGGTTCCATTCTAGGCCCCCTATTATTCAACATATTCATAAAGGATTTCTTCCAAGCCATTACAAACTCTAGTCTCATCCAATATGCCGATGATTCTACTATAATTTGTTCCTCTCCTTCCATCACAACTCGTAATAATCTAACACAAGCCGCCTTCTCTTCCACTGAACAGTGGATGCTAGACAACCATCTAGCCCTTAATACAACCAAACCAAACTTTTGTTATTCAATGCATCCAAAACCTCTTCCCTAGACAAACAATCCTTTATAATTACCAGCAAAAATAATAGCCCCCTAGAACTAGTCTCTGACACAAAATTACTAGGAATTATCATCGACGATCAACTAAAATTGACAAGCATCTACAAGCAAATATAAAAAAAACTCATAAAAAATTAGGTATGCTTTACTGCCACAGTCGCTTTATCTCTCCCACCACCAGGATTTTATTAGCTAATACATATATGATGTCTCTATCCTAACCAGCCTACAGTCTTCCCTCAAAACAAAACTCTCATCTTGTTATAACAAAATATCCAAATTTGCAGCAAGTCATAGAGCCTCTTCCCACCACTGTAATTCCCTTCACCATTTAAGTTGGCTAGAATTACCAAACTTTCTCTCATATACCCAGCTCATCCAAGCACACAAATTCATTCATAACCCATCTTTCTGCCCCTCCCTAGCAAATACCTTTGAAGTACATAAGCCAGATAAGACTCCTAAGATCCTATTCCCAAAACATAATTAAATTGCATAAACCAACACGTCCTGCTTGGAATCACTTGATGTCCTTCTGTCTAGCACACCTCTGGAACTCTCTCTCTTCTCCCATCCGCACCACAAGCAGTCTCTCCTTGTTTAAAACCTCACTGCACTCACACCTTACTTCGCAATGGAAATGCTCTTGCTCTCATCCAGCCTAATTCTGACCACACTTCCTTCCTAACCTTCCAAACTTATTTATTGCCTGTTACTACCTCCTAAAGTTCTACATCCCTTGGGACATATTCGACCAACAACTAAAACAATTATCTCATTGTAATTGTCTAAAAAAAAACAAAACAAAAAAAAAAAACACATTACTACTTATTGAATTAACCTGAAGTAATTTTGCTAATGAAAATCTCTTTTTTTATTTCTGTATTATGTAACATTTATTTGAATTCTGTGGATTTGTACTATCCGAAATATCTATTTAACGTTTAATTGAAATGTATATTATGGATTTGTGCTTTTTCTGTACTATGTATTTGTATTTCTCCGGAGCTTTTCTCCCCAGGATTCCATTGAAAACAGGCTCCTTGTAGCCCAATGGACTATCCTGGAAAGCAAGCTGCAAATAAATGTTTGTCTTTCGGCTTTTTCCCGGTAAGGGGTCGCCACAGCGGAACTCTAATGATTGGCAGTAGATTTTTGCGAAACGCTGAGGTGCCAGCTCGATGCCCAACCTTCAACGAAGGCACACCCATTTACGCACGCATGTCTTTCGAACGCTACACAACCGCGGGGAGGACATGCAGACTCCACACAGAAGGCACTCCCAAGCCACTCCGAGAATCGAATGGGAGAACCTCTTGCTGTGAGGTAACAATGCTACCGCCTTACCACCATGGCATTAAAAAATAAGTAAATAATAAATAAAAAAGGTTAACCTCCTGTGTTCCAGTTTCCATTAAACATATACAGCTAAACAGTCACAATAGTGCAGGTACATTCCCGTTCTATTCCAATAGGGCATGCTGTGGTTACATTTTAGCTCAGTACTTTACACACACTTCTGTATAAATCATATCAATATTCACAAATGACATAGAATCATTTACAAAATTCCAGATAGCTGGGCTGGCAGTATTTCCTTGTGTCACCCCCCCGAAAACTCAAGCTAATTTTTCAAGTGACCCCTGAGAAACTCTGCTTGAGAGAGTTGACTATTTGGGAATTCCTCACCCCATTCCCTGTCTTGAGAGCCCATCTGCTTTGGCATTGCTAACCCAACTGTGGTGCTGCACTGTCATATATGCTCGCAACCCTAGGTTCCACCTTAGTAACTTGGCATTTTGCTGGCTGGCTTGATGTAGCCATGTTAAGGGATTGTGGTCTGCAACTACAGTGAATTTCTTTCCATCCAAATAAAGCTGAAGTTTCTGCATTGCCCACACTATGGCTAGACATTCCTTTTCTACAGCTGCATACTATTCCTCCCTGGGTTGGAACCTATGACTGCGATATACCACTGGTTGCTCTTCTCCCTCTGAGGAGTCCTGGCTGAGTACAGCCCCCACCCCATGGTTTGAAGCATCCACCTGCACAACAAATTATTGGCTGTAATCTGGACTGGCTAAAACAGGGCTCCTCCCAAACCTCCTTTAAGCTTCTGGAATGCCTGCTCACATACTGGGGTCCACAGTAACTTATCTGGCATGTTTTTCCCTGTCAGGTCTGTGAGGGGAGCAGCTATGGTACTATAATTGGGGACAAGCTTTCTGTAGTACACTGCTGTCCCTAAGAATCCCCTCACCTGCTTTTTGGTAACAGGGGCAGGCCATGCCTGAATGGCTTCCCCTTTGGCAGGTCCTGGCCTGATCTTACCACTCCTCACTTCATGTCCCAGGTAGGAGACCTCTGCCATACCCACCTGACATTTTCTGGGCTTAATGGTCTGCCCAACACCTCCCTGACATGCTGAAGGTGCTCTTGCCAGAAATGGGTGTAGATGGCAATATCAAATAGGTAAGCAGGGGTGAAATCTCCTGCTAGGATACGATCTACCAGCCTTTGGAAAGTTGCTGGGGCATTTTCCATCCCAAAGGGCATTTTTGTGAACTCATACAAGCCGACAGGAGTCACAAAGGCTGACCTCTCTCTCTAGCACTGGGAGTCAAGGGCACCTGCCAGTAACCCTTGGTAAGATCAAAAGTGGTAAGATACTTAGCCCCACCCAGCTGCTGTAGAGCTTCATCTGTCCTAGGCATGGAGTAAGCATCTGACTCTGTGTGACTATTTAATTTCCTGTAGTCCACACAGAACCTGGTGCTGCCATCCTTCTTTGGTACCAGCACCACTGGGGAGGCCGAGGGACTGCTGGACTCCTGGATTACCCCTAGTTCCAACATTTCCTGTATCGCCTCCTTCAGAGTCTGTTTGATGGCTCTCAGGCAGCCTATAAGGGACCTGCTTAATAGGTCTTTGGGATCCTGTATCAACATGGTGCTGCACTAGTTGGGTTCACCCTAGTATCCCAGTGAACATGTCCCCAAACTCCTGTAACACTGCTCAGATTTCTTGAACCTGGGTAGGGGATAGCTGCTGGGACATTGCTACTCCTTCCACTGAAGTGTCAGTCCAAGTATCATTGAGAAGATCAGTCACAAGATCCCCCTCATTCTCCTCCTGCCATCCACTGCAAATACTCAGCACAAGGGCCTCCCTATCATAGTAGGGTTCCATCATGTTAATATGGTACAATTTATGGCCCTGCCTCCTGTCTAGCAGTTCTACCACGTAGTTAACATCACTGACCTTCGTTACAACATTGAAGGGTCTCTCCCAAGCTACCTGCAGCTTGTTATGTCTGACAGGAATAAGAACCATTACCTGCTGCCCTACAACATACTCTCTAGCTCAAGCATTCCTGTCATACCAGACCTTTTTCTGCTGTTGGGCTTCTGCCAGGTTCTCCTGGGCCAAGCCCATGAGTTCTCTGAGCCTTGTCCTGAGGTTTAGGACATATGCCACTACATACTCCTTATGGGAATCACACTCACCTTCCCACTCATCATGAATCAAATCTAGAGGTCCGCTCACCCTATGCCCATATAGCAACTCAAATGGTGAAAAACCTGTGGATTCCTGAGGAACCTCTCTGTAAGCAAACAATAGATGGGGCAGATATTTGTCCCACTCCCTCTTGAACTGGGCTGCAAATGCCTGCAGCATCATCTTGAGTGTAGAGTTTAACCTCTCAACAAAACCATTAGTATGGGAATGGTAGGGGGTGGTCTTTAGGTGCTTCACCCCACAATAATTCCACAGACAAGCCAGCAGGTCTGACATGAAATTGGCACCACTGTCAGTCAGTATTTCTTTTGGGAAACATATCCTGCTGAAAATCTCTAACAAAGATGTGCCACCTTTTCTGCCTCAATGGAGGACACTGCCACTGCCTAAGGGTATCTGGTAGCATAATCTACTACCACTAGGATATACGTCTTCCCTGTGGAACTTGGGGAACTCAGAGGCCCCACATTATCCATAGCTACCCTCTGAAAATGCTCCTCAATCACAGGCAAAGGTATCAAAGGAGCTTACACCTTGTCTCCTGCCTTGCCTACCTTTTGGCACTGCTCACAGGTCCTGCAGTACCTTGTAACATTTCTGGAAACCCCAGGCCAATCAAAGTTCTGCATAATACATCTCTTTGCACGTTCTATGCCCATATGACCTGCAAAGGGAATGTCATGGGCTATGGCTAGAAGTGCCAGACGGTAGGCTCTGGGCACTACCAACTTCTGTATTGTCTCACCCTCTAGCCCTTCCTCAGGGGTCCAGTCTCTGTACAGTAACCCTTTGTCCCAGTATACAGATTCCCCCTTCCCTTGAGAATCAGGTGCCTCACTGGCAACCTCCTTCAGGCCTTGTAATGTAGGGTCTGAGACCTGAGCCTGTCTCAACTCTCTTTTTGTAACCCTTCCCAGCTCTCCTTCCACAGGAAATCTGGCATCCTCTGACAGCGGTGCCTCACTGTCAACTTTGGTACTACTGCTCACCTATGCCCTTTCAGTCACACTGTCTAAGAGAACATCAGTACCCACAAGCAGCTATGGCCCACCTTCAGTCTCACTGCTACTCGGTAGATCCCTCCCTGAAGTAACAACCTCACCAGTCCTGACTGCAAGTATGCAGTCTGTTTGGGTTTCCCACAGGCTACCAGACTCACATGCTTGTCTCCAAGCCTGACTGCGTGTAACTGCATGCACACAAGGTACTGCATTATCAAAATCATTCCCTATCAGGACATCTGCAGGGATATCCTCAAACACACCTACTTGCTTACTTCCTTTTCCACCCTCCCAGTCAAGGTGAACCCTAGCCAAAGGTATTTGGGATGGGGTCTCTCCTAAAGGTCTGACTGGAGTAGACTGCCCAAGCAAGTACTGCTCCTCTTTAACTATTGCAGGCTTTACAATGGTTAGGTCAGAGTCTGTGTCTGTCTTAGTAATGGCCTCTGTCCTATTTATTAAGATAGGATATAACCTGTTGTGGTAGTTTGGTATCCTTGTTGTCTTGAGACAACTTACTGCTTCAGTTTGTCATTCCCACTTACTGGCTCTCCCACCTTTTTCCCCCCACCTTGCCTCAGTGGACATCTATATGCTACATGGCTCCACTGGTTGCATTTAAAACATTTAACCCTTGGTGGTCCTGGACATGTACCTGGACTAGTGGCTTCTCCTGCTGCTGGTGGTGGACTCTGTTGGGGTGGTCTGGGCTGTCCACCATGGGTTCCCTTAAACCCATGAGCAGCACTGGCTAATCCTTTCCTGTGCAATGATTCCAACTCATCTGCAGTACTGCATTGTCTATCTGCTAACCAGATACTGATGTCCTCAGGCAAAGTACTAAGGACGTCTTCCCTTACCAAAAGGTCTGCCAGCCCTTCAGAATTGGTGACTTGACATCCACTCACCCACCTATGAAAATAAGTGCTTAGTTCAGCAACATATTCACACACACTTTCCTCTGCCTTGCGTCTATGCTCACAAAACCTTTTCCAGTAAGCTTCAGGTGTTAACTTAAAACATTCTAAAAGACAGTTTTTTACAGTATTATAATTTAAGCAACCAGTATAAGGCAATTTAGAAATAGCAGTTACAGCTTTACATTGGAATAAGGGGGGTCAGGAACCATACCCAGAGCCTTTGGTCAACATTATACTATTTACATACCCTTTCAAACATATGAATGAAGTATCCAAGTTACCCCCCTCTAAATTGTGGAAGAAATTTGCTGACCTTTGTTGCTTCTGGGGTTCGGTTACTTCCTTCCCCATTACCTCCATGACCCTGGAGAAGAGTCAGCATCTCCTTTTCATGTTACCTCTGCCTCTCATTCTGTTTAGCTTCCAGATGTCTCAGTCTCTCTGCTGCCTCTAATTCCATTTGTTTCTCCTACCACAGTCTCTCTGCTGATTCTATTTTCAACCGTTTGGGTTCCAGTTCAAGTCTCTCTAACTGCAGATGGATTTTTAAGTCCTCTGTGTAAAGGTTGAATTATCCATTTTCTGAGAGTTGTACATCTCCAAGGCCATCCTGGTTGTTCTCCTGATTGCTATTCTGTGATGCAGCTGTGCCCAAGACTACAATCATTTCTGCCGTAGGTTAGCTTGCACCAGTCCTTTAGCCTGGCACATCTCAGCCAACTGGCTTCTTGTCAGCTTGCCATAGTTCTATGCTGACATGCTTGCCTGGTCTCCCTGACTAACTAAGCTAACAAAAAATAAAACAATTGTGATATGAAACTGTGAATCTTCACTGTGTGGCTGATTGAGAGTACAAACACTTTTTTTAGTGACCACTGTTTACAGGCTACAGAAATTCAATATCCACACCACTGAACCCTAATATGTGGATATTCCACCACTACAAGCCAATTAATACGTGATGTGGATATCCCACCACTGCCAACCAATGAATATGTGATGCCACTGCACTGGCCCAATAATCAAGGAGCCTCAATCCTCACCACTGACAACAGTGGGGAACGTACCCACTGGGAGGGTGACAAGTACACACACAGTAAAAGTGCAATTTCCCTTAAGAGCACACAAATATCACAGTCAGTCTGGGGCTGTTTTCTCCCTCTTTCTTCAGATCCTCAGTAAGTCTCCCCACTGGCACAGCTATAGAGTTGAGATCTCAGCTGAGTGACCAAGCTAAGACCTCCAGCACTGTCTCTGTCCAAACAGTGCTTTGTGTCTCTGCCCAAGTAGCTAACACACACACACACACACACACACACACACACACACACACACACACACACACACACACATACACACACACACACACACACACACACACACACACACACACACACACACACACACACACACACACACACACACTTTAAGATTTGATTTATACACAAACACACACCTGGGAAAGGCTGGCACAGGTTTACTAGCTATGCTGCCTTCTGCCCATTCTATAAGGTAGTTGCAACTGCCACCAGCCACTACTTATCAGCTACTTTAAGGCCCTTAACAAAGGGTGTCCAATCTTACTGTGTAATGTTAAAGTTACTATTAATCCAAATGGTAGTCTGACCAAAAGCAAGGCTATTTATGAGTGGCCTCTACAGTGTCACCAAATAGATATGCAAGTACTCTAACAGCTTAAATATCTCTAAGCAGACCAGCCACAATTAAAGGGTTTAAATATATTTAATAATAAGTAATAAAAAACAAGACAATACTATAAGTAATCAGTTACACCAGAGTTCAAAATCACAGGAAATATTTAAAAAAGCATTGCAGGACACTCTCGAATAAATAAAGAAAACATCTACGTTACACTTTACTATATTCCTATCTGAATCTAAAAGAGTTACTATATCCTAAGAATTTACTTACAGAACAACAAGACAAGTGCAGACATGGTGATGAGTGAATGTTCTTGTTAGGTCAAAGACAAAATACAAAACGCACGGTCTCTGCCTGAGAGAGTTCTTAAATTAATATCAAATATTAATGCTGGGTTAGCTTGGATGACATCACTTTTTGTCCCCTGACTTCAGTTCCCAAGCTAAAACTCCTTTGTCAGAGACTAACGGAATTTTAGCATCTCTCTGTGAAAACTACATATTTCTCAGATGTTTACAGATCCTGGAAGTCATAAAACAATAAAACACTTCTACATCTTAAATCTAGTAATTACCTCTCTTTCAAGACAATACAAAGAAACTTCCTAGACATTGTGTCTGCTAGTGCACTGAAACTGAGAGATAACATCTATTTTATTACGTGGTTATGAAACAATTTAATTTCAGCTATTTTCTCTGAATTTTTTTAAGTTAACCTCCTGTGTTCCAGTTTCCATTAAACATATACATATAAACAGTCACAATAGTGCAGGTACATTCCTGTTCTATTCCAACAGGGCATGATGTGGTTACATTTTAGCTCAGTACTTTACACACACTTTTGTATAAATGATAGCAATATTCACAAATGACATAGAATTATTTACAAAATTCCAGATAGCTGGGCTGGCAGTATTTCCCTGTGTGACAGTGATTATCATTAATGCCACTGAAGTCATCTAAAAAAGTAATGGCAAATGGAAACTTAACTTGTGAATCCCTTTGGACCTGCATAGTTACATGCATATCTCAATATATAATTAGATACACATACATACATATGTGTATGTATACATGCATGTATATATGGAAATCTTTACAGTTTTTTGCCTGAGTAGTGTCCATGCATAGGCCTATGTGTTTGCATGCACACAGGCAATTTACTTACATACGTATACATCTTATAATTAACAGACATGGTTGATACTAACACCCATAGTCGCACATAATGTAAAATATTTTCACATTCACCCAAAGACATGGTGTTTATGAAAGTAAATACTGATGGCCACACAAATTTTCATACTCCCACGATTGTGCTACATATATCTCTGAACTGGATATGACCTGCATGGTAGCACTTATTGCAAAGTCTAGCCTTACACAGAGTGCTATTTTTAATTTACGAATACCCACCTACTGTGTTTTATGTCCTTTAACTGTACCAACAATGTACACAGGTTACATGATACCTGTAAACAAACATCTTATTGTGTAGTTTAATAAAAAATTCAAACAAATAGATTTGTAGTGTACTCTCTAAGTCTCCATAAATTCCACTTAATCTCTGTATGAAATCATTTAATTTACTCTCATTTTCAGCTATTTCTTTATTTACATATTAATTTCAGTTTGGTAACCATGTAAGTGGACTGGCTGACAGACTCTTCTTAGTTACAACCTGATCTCCATAGTACGAGACACCAAAAGAAAATGGAAAATAGAATAAAGTATTATACCACTTTCTGAATGAATATCAAACAGTTTGGTAAAATGCAGAAGTGGAATTCCAGCAACATGAGAGATAAAAATATAAGAAGTGGAAGTAATGGCAAACTAGAACTAGAACTTTGAAGTGCAAAACAATAAAACTGGACAGATAAGTTACGTATATGGTTGGACAAGGTCAGGAAAATGTTGAAAAAAAACACATATAAAGATATTGCACATAATAGAAAATCATTTCATACATATATACATATATATATATAAATATATATATATATATATATATATATATATATATATATATATATATATGATATAGTAAGACAAAACATATTTGAGATTTGATTAGCATCAATTGAAGGTGAGTATTTAATACAGCACATGGTGATTTACAGTGTGGATTCATTTAAGAACCTGGGTATATGGGTAGATCCAGTTTTGAGGGTTTTTTTCTTATCATATCAGCAAAGTGGTTAAAGATCAATTTTTAAAACTATAGGCTGTAAAAAAAAGATTAATAAAGTCTAGAAAATCAGAAATGGTGAAATGATGGACTGTAAGTTACACTAGACCCAAATTAGAGTTTGAATTAATACTTTAGAAATCTTAATATAAAATTAGAATGAGTAAATTACAAAGTGCACAGCGAAAACATACCAAGGGCATTCATGGATGTGAAAGTTTAAGTTATTACAAATGATTAAAATATTTGAACTTTTTACTCCATCTCATATTGATATTTAAGTAGACAGTGATCAGAGACAACTCTCTGTATGAATGTTTGGAGTTATCAAAGAGTAGCAGAGAATCTTTAGACAATCTGTCTAGGAGATGCTAGAGGAATTAGAGATATAGTAATTTGTTCTCTGGAAGACAAGGTGACACCTGGAATAAAATTTCTAATTATATTAAAGTAATCAGTGCTCTTGATTTTTTTTTAAGAAATACTTCTTCATTTATATGGAAATGACTGTTCTGGTACATTTACAAGCTAGAAGGGCAGTACTGCCCATACCTAAAAATTGTAATTTATGTGCATGTATGTAAAATGAGTAAATGTAAATAAGACGTGTACTCAAGTGGCTATGTTACATATACAAGAATGCCTCCATTTTTATTTATTTTTTTTTATTTTATTTTAGGTGCAATGGTATTTCTTAAACTAATGAGTGAGTATTACAGATGTCTTGCATTGTTGTGATTGATCAGCAAATTGTTTGTTTGCAACAAAGTATCACATTTGCTCTCAGTTGCAATTTACACTGTTTCACTGTACAGCTGTTGCATTATATCAAAATAGTTATGCATGCCTAGATGTCATTAGTTGTAAAACAGTCAAATAGTCAAATAAAATGCTGACTTTGCATGAAACCTACTTGTTATATTTATTTTGTAAAATAAATGAAATCAGAATTTCACGTGTAATGTGTCTGTTTACTTTTTTATGTATGTATGCTTGTATGCATCTATGTGGGAATATAACTTACAATTGTACTGGCTAATTCTATCAGAAAAAAAATGCCTGAATAGTCAATATGAATATACAGCCAAAAAAAAAATTTCCTTTCTTGTGAATCAGTGGCATTTCAGTTACAGATGAAGGCATACCTCTCAAATTTTAAGTATAGAGAGAAAAATCTTGACAGAAACATTTGATTGGCTGAAGTAGTTACCAAAGTCCAAGACGAAAGAGCAATGAAGAGTACCTTTACTCAAAAGTGTTAACAAGAACAACAAGGTACAAGCAGAAAACAGAATACATATGGCTCTGAGATGATCCAACAAAACCCCAGCAAATATCCTCTACCATTTCTCTTCCGACTATCACTAAAGAATAGGTTCTCACTGCACTCTCCACTTCTAAAAGTAACTACATCAATGGGCCCTAATAATATCCATGGATGCCTTTTTTGTTTTCTCCAAATCTTTTGGGTTTCTAATACCATGATGGGAATGCACCCATTCCTGTGAAAGTGTGATTAAAGTTCATGACATTAGTATTGTTTCAATCTTTGTTGTCCACCAGAAGTGCTCTTTGCAGCACCCAGACAGCCGACCTGTTTGGGTGCTATTGTAAGAATTGATAAGACTGTACTGCACTGTAATTAGCTGGAAACACTGTAATGAGACTGAGAATGAAAGTCTCTGTTAATGACCCAAATACTCATGCTGAACAGGTGCCAGTCTCTCCTTTATGAGCCAAGCCTTGTGTACTTTTCAGAATGAATTTTCCAATCACTGTAGTTCATTCAATAAGGCTTTATTAGATGTTCACGATATCCGAATACTGTTTTTATTAACAGTGCTGATAAATATATTCAAAGTTTCTGCACATATCTTCTGATTATCCTGAATAATGTAAATGGAAACAGTCTTTATTTGACCTGACCTCTGTATTCAGGCTTGAGTGTCTGTAATGTCAGGCTGAACGAACCAACTAACCTCAGCTCACTTCCCTAACTGTATCTGAAGTATATTTTAATAGTACCAAAACCCTGTGATGCTTTACATGCCCTCATAACCATGGTTTCCTTGGTTACCAGGCTTGGCCTTAATTTAACATTCCATTAAGGAACGTTCTATAGCTGGCAGGATTGTATCTTTCCCTTGAGAAAAGATCATTCTGTATTCATGTATTTTCTGCACACTCTGTGCTTATCTTTTCTTTCTAATAAACTGTTGACCAGCAAGGAATTCCTTTCTTTCTGCTTAGCTGTCTTATGCATAAATGAATCATAATGTCTAGGCCCATTTTACTCTTTAGCCTCTCTAATGTCTAATAACTACTTTAAAATGGAAGTCCCTAATCTAACAAAGAATAAGGTACAAGCAGAAGACAGAATCCATATGGCTGTGAGATGATCAGGTACGCCCCAGGAAATACCCTCTACCATTTCTCTTCTGACTATCCCTAAAGAATGGGTCCTCACTGTACTCTCGACATCTAAAAGTAACTGCATCAATGGGCCATAATAATATTCATGGATGCCTTTTTTTAATTTCTCCAAATCTTTTGGGATTCTAATACCATGACAGGAATGAACCCCATTCCTAAGTGAAAGTATGATTAAAGTTCATGACATTAGTATTGTTTTCAGTCTTTGATGTCCACCAGAAGTGCACTTTGCAGCACCCACAATGTGCCCAGTAATGACTCCTTCTACAATTAATACACAGTTACATACATTAGGAGCATATCTAAATATGATTGTAGATACTTTTTTTATAAGACCCATTGCTTCTACTACTATTGGAACTGTCTGGGTATCTTTCTTCCACATTGTTGTCATTTCTGCCTGCAAATATGTTCATAGATTCATAGGTAGGTACTAGGATATCAGCCCAGGAGCCTATATAAGCCTAGCCAAAAAGGTTCCCTGGTTTTTCCCACCCAAGAAAATTATTTTCCTGTGCCCCTGTCAAGCAGTACCGCAGAAGTGATCCCCGGGTGAATTTTCTATTTCCCAACCAGTTGTCAAGATTTTTCTTAAAGAGGGCCAATGAGGAGCTTTGCTTGACATGAATGGGTAGTTTGTTCCAGAGTATGGGAAGTCTCTGGGACAGGAATCTATCCCTCCAGCATGTTCTGTTTATTGTGGTGACAAAGTTTAGGTCACTGGAGCGTGTGGTATGGAGAAATTGGGATTTCTTTAAGTGTAGCACGTCCAACAGCTCTGGGTTTGACATAGCTTTGTATGTTTGGCAGAGATCGCCTCTGAGTAGGTGATATGCAACGGAGTAGAGCTGGAGTTTTTTGAGACGGTCTGTGTATGAAATCTGTTTGAGAGTGGTAATCCTCTTAGTGAGGTATTTCTGTGGCCTTTCCAGTTGTTGTAGGTGTCTTGTGAGATACATGCCAAATGGGGCATTGTACTCTATAATGGGTCTGATGAGGGATGAGTAGAGAGGAACAATGACCTCCTTTTTTCTAGAGGAGAACCCTTTTCTGATGAGGTGAGCCATGTAGAAGGATTTCCTGACTACTGTGGTTATGTGCTTATCAAAAGAGAGACTACAGTCCACCTGTGTCCCGAGGTCTTTTATCACACTTTCGGTGTTTAGTGAACTACTGCCTATGTGGTAGTTCATGGTACCAAGTTTTTCCCAAAGGGGAAGACAATGCACTTCTTGGCATTGAGCTTGAGGCCATGACTTTGACACCAAGCATCTGTCTCTGTGAGGCCTTTTTGTAGAATGTCTGCATCATTAGGTAATTCTATTATGGCTCCCAATTTGCAGTCATCTACTAACTTTGTTAGCCAAAGACCTTCTGTGTTGGCCTGCACTTAAGAGAAGTAGATGCCGAACAGGAGAGGACCCAAGACCGAACCCTGTGGTACTCCACTCGTCACTGGTCTGAAGTTGGTCTTGGAGTCGTTTACTGTGTGGCTTCTGTCAATGAGCCAGTTGGCCACCCATCTTATGACATAGGGATTTATGCCGTAATGTTTTATGACTTTGTGTCTCTGTACGCAAGACACTATAGTCACTGGGTGTAGCGATTTTAATGATCAATGCTACTTTTGTCTTCTTTTCATGGACAACTGTATCTGGTTTTCTCGCATTTATGTTTTGAACTGTTGGTAATGGGTGATCCCATGTGATGTAGACCTCATCATTTTCTATGATCCTTTGTGGCTCATGTTTCCAGTGTTTTTCAGCCAGTTTTATACCATAATTTTACACAATCCCCAGTTCAACAGTCTTGCCACATTATTATGCCTTTCAGTATACAGTCCTTCTGCCATTAGTATATCACAGCCAGAAACGAGGTGTGTAACTGTTTCCAGTTCTGTTTTACAAAACCTACATTTGTCTGTTTCTCCCACATGTTAAATGGACTTTGTAAACCAACGTGTATGTAGCCCACTATCGTGGGCCGCCAGTATTAACCTTTCATCTCTTGGTTTGAATTTGCCTCTCTGTAACCATTCCTGCTTCGATCCAGAAGTTTTCTATACTATCAACTACGTTTATGCAGTTTTCACATTTCTTGCCTTTGCATCTGGTCCTTCACCTTATATTCTTTTGTTTTTTTTTTCAGTTGCTGCCTGATTTTTATCTACTTCTGGTTTGATTTCCATTCCTGCTGGATGCCGATATGCTGCTGTTAGACTAAGCAGGAAGTCATCTTAGATTTATTCTCCTCATGTTTCAAAACTTTCACTACATTTAGGTCTTGTGAGATCAGCAGATATGTGTGCAGTCCCATGATTGCAGATCTATAGGTGTAATCAGTTTCAAGGAGTCCCATACCTCCTTTGGAACAGGGAATATATAATCACATTCTTGTCCCAAACTAATGTTTTCTTGGTGCTGCAGTTTTCCTGCTTTAAAGGTTGCTTTTGCATGTTTATCAAGACCAAATGACATTGTTATATCATCTGAAAAAGTTTTGACAACTTGCAGTTGTGCTTTCAGTACCTTATCTGATGAACTATACAATTTTAAATCATTGACAAAGAGAACATGAGAAGTCTTTACACTTTGTTGTTTTCTAGGAGCCAGATTATAGCCATGGCCTAAGCTGTTAAATAGACAGCTTAATGGGTTAAGGGCAAGGTAGAATAGCAGCAGTTACAGAGAGTCACTCTGGAATATCCCCCTTGAATTTGCCTTCCATATTGCTTGAAACATAGGACTGGACTGTCATCCTATTACACAAAGATGGACTATCAACTGACCCAGGGAACTTCAGACCCATAAGTTTGTCTAATCTTGCAAGCATGGTCATGGATAGAGTTATCATGGACCTGATGAACAGAGACAGGAAATCTAAAGAAAAGCTGGACCTATCCCTGTTTGGTTTTGTCAACGGCAGTTAACGCCTACTAAACCTGGTGAACTTCTTTGAGAAGGCCACTAGAGCCATGTATGAGGGCAAAATAGTACATACTGCCTACCTCAACCTGCACAGGCATTTGACATGATACCTCACTTATGTATTTTAGAGAGACTCACTAATGCAGACACAGATCCCTATGTTACCCGATGGATAGCCAAATGGCTGACATATAGGACACATTAAATTAAGGTGGGGGAATGAACCTCCACCAACAGGTGCCCACAGGGCTCATTCTGGGACCTCTCCTGTTTGGAGTATAGTTCTCTGAAGTCGAGGCAAATGTAGAGGGGCTTTGGCTGACCCAATTTGCTGATGACTGCAGGCTGGGTGCAATCAGTGAATCCCCCAAAGATGTAAATATCCTTGAGGAGGTTCTGACAGACAACTGGTGCCCAACCATAGCTTAAAACTCATTGCATAAAAATACATTATTATACTCTTCGGGAAAATGATCACCCCTGCATATTATAACATTGATAACTCTCTTTTAAGATTAGAGTAGATCCAATGATAAGGGACTTGGGAACTCTTTATTAATAGTAATAGGATCATAGGTAGTTACTAGACTAATGGCCCAAGGGCCCTTACAAGCCTAGCCAAAATTTTACTCTTGTTACCATGAGTAGCACCTATTGCCCCTATCCAAGAGGGATACAGGTGGAAACCCCAGGGTGAATTTATGGTTACCTATCCAATCATCCTGATTGTGTTCATAGAGGGCCAATGAGGTGCTCTGTTTGACATGAAATGGGAGTCTATTCCAAAGGTGTGGTAACCTCTGGGAGACAAACCTGTCTCTCCAGCAGCTTCTGTTGATGTCTCACAACAGATTTAGATCTTTAGAGTGAGTGACCCGTGTGCCATTTGACTTGCACATGTGCAGCATTTCCAATAAAGCAGGGTCAGAGATCACCTTATATGCAAGGCAGAGATTGCCACTGAGTAGTCTGTATGAAATAGAAGAAATTGACAGTGATTTCAGCTGATCCACATGGGATAGCTGCTGAAGACCTTGCATTTTCCTTGTGATGAACCTTTCTGGTCCCTCTAATTACTACAGGTACTTTGAAAGGTACATACCAGAAGGGGAGTTGTACACAATTATTGGCCTAAAGAAGTGAAGAGTACAGAGAGGTGATAACTTCTCTTTTTCTTGAGGCAGTGATCAAAGAAAAGATTGCTGTCAACCTGAGTGCCTAGATCTCTCTCCACTGAGTGCGTACTTAGAGTGTTGCCACTGATGTGGTAATTTGCAGGTATATCACTCTTTCCAAAAGGGATGATAATCCATTTCTTGCATTGAGTTTGAGGCCATGACTTTGGCATGAATCATTTGTGTGTGTAAGGCCTTCTTGAAGGATGTTGACATCATTTGGAGATTGTATGACCGCACCCAGTTTGCTGTCATCAGCAAACTTCGTTAGCCACAGTCCCTTGGTTTTAGCTTGTACTTCAGAGAAATAGACTTCAAACAGTAGAGGTCCCAGGACCGATCCCTGTGGAACACCGCTGGTTGTGAGTCTGCTGCTGGAAATGGATTCCCCTGGTTTGAATGTATGGGTTCTATCAGTGAGACAGTTCGCAACCCACCTCATGATATAAGGGTTGATATCTAGCTGGGTGAGTTTGTCAATGATGCCTGAGTGAGGGATAGTGTCAAATGCCTTGGCTAGGTCTAGGAAGGCTATATGCCAGATTTCCCTTAGTCCAGTGCCCTGATAACTGTCATGAAGAAGTCCATCAGGTTTAGCAGGCATGATCTCTCCTTGACAAATCTGAACAGGGTAGGACCTAGTGTTTGGAGATTACCTATATGTTTGTTGATAAGGTCCATGACGGTTTCCTCCATGGCCTTGCAGATTAGGATCGTCAAATGAATAGGTTTGTAGTTTCCGGGGGTCAGTAGTAGCACCAGTACTGTGCAAGGTGATAACGGTGGTTGTTTTCCATTCAGCAGGGATGAAGCCAGTGCTTAGACTGTGATTAAGTATCCAACAGTGATACTAATACTTGTTTGAGGACATGTAGGACTCAGCCTGGGATGCTATCAAGTCCCATAAATGCTGTGTTTTTGGCCTTAGAGAGAGCATTTATGACCTGCTCTTTAGAGATACAAGATAGGGGACAGGTGGTGGGGATATCATGAGGTATGTGTGGCGGGAAGAGGGGAGTGAAGTTTTCACTGAACCTCTTTGCTAACAGGTTAGCAATGTCCACTGGCTCAGTGTATGTGTTACCATTCATGATCAGTTTGGCTCAAAACTGAGCCTTACCTTTTAGATTATGGATGTAACTGAAGAACACTTTGTGGTTGTCCTTAGTTTTGGAAGCTAACTTGGATTCATAGTTTGGCTTGGAGGACTTCACAAGAAGTCTTATTTGCTTATTTAAGCTGAGGAGGGAGTGTCTCCAATTTAGAGCCTGCTCCTTCTTACTCTAGGACAGCAATTTCTTCCTGTTATTGCAAAGCCTGTTAATGGCGGTTGTCCACCAGACAGGTTTGGTCTTCCTTGAAGAACTTGTTTTGGTCCTAACAGGTACTGCTGAGTCAATAGAGTTATACAGGTGCATGTATAGAGAATTGATGTAGAACTCAGCATAGTTACCGGTTCTGTCTGGGGGAGTGCAATGAAGCTATTTATGCCATCCCCTAGGAGATTATAATTTGCTTTGGAGAAGTTTTGTACTCTAGTTGCTGCTGGGGGGGGGGGTCAGGTGTGATGGTTACTTCAAATGAGACTGATTGGTGGTCCGACCTCACCAGGGAGAAACTCACAGTGGGGGTGCTACAGTGGTCTGCCATATTTGTAAGCACCACATCCAGGATATTGGCACCCCTAGTGGGGGTGACAACCAACTGGTCCAGGACACTGGAGTTGACAAATTCAAGGAACCTTTGGGTAGGTGAGTTTGAGCATGAGTAATTTACCCACTCAATGTTAGGGTAGTTAAAGTCACCCAAAACCATAGTGTTTGGATGTATCTTGATAGACTGTTGTTGATACAAATAGGAAGAGTGGGTGTCCTGATTCATGGAGGGGGTTCTGTAGCTAGCAATGACTTGAATAGGTGCCTTACCAATAGTTAATTGCACCTGAAGTCTCTCTGGGGTGTCATACTGTTTAACCAATCAGGATGTGTATTTATCCTTGATGAATAATGGTACACCGCCTCCTTTAGTTTTCTTACCTTCAAATTGTGGTCTGAACATTTGGAAGGAGGTGTAACCTGGTATGGCTGGGGTGCTCTCCACAGCCTTGAGGCAGGTCTCAGTGTCTGCACAAATGTCTGCGTCCTACAGGGTGAGGACTGTTTCCACCAAGTGCAATTTCATGTTAAGACTCAGAGTTTATCAGCATGACCTTGAGGTTTTTTGTTTGCTTGGAATTCTTACTTAGGGAGTTTTTGTCCTTGTGACACTGCCTAAAAATGGCACTATGGGAGTGGCAAGAGCCTTAGCCAGTGGCTGAAATCTCAGGGGTGACAGCTGAAGACCATCTCTGGCAAAGCATCAAGGTCTGTTGATCATGTCATCCCAGGCTGAAGATAATGGATCCCCTTAGAATGACACTGACATTACAAGCCAGTTACTGAAGTACATTGTTTTCTGTTTGTATTGAGGCATCATTCTAGATGAAGGTAAAATGCTGCTTAAGGCTAAGGACATACCTACCTGAGATACATAGTCTGAGACCTCAGTCAGGTCTCTCTTCATATAGTCCAGAGAGGTACATCTCAAGTCATTCATACCAACATGGACTATGATGGAGTCATAACAGTACCTGTTGTTGAGAGACTTGAGTGCATGTGTGATATTGTGGATCCTGGCACCTAACAAACATCTGACTGTGACTTTTTCCTTTTCCAGGCTGGTAAGAGGGACATCTGTGTATCTCACGATGGAGTCACCTAAGACTAATATGTTTGGATTACTGTTTTGCCTTATGGGCTTGACAGGTGAGACACTGGTGCATGAACTATTGTGTATATTGTGTTCTGCAGAGGAAATATTGTCTGTAGCATGCTTGTGTTTGGGAGGTCTCTGGTGTTTAGGTAAGTTTCTGGCGAGGGCCTCCACATATGTAGATATGTGTGAGGTGAGTTTGGGTGGAGTAAGTGGTAAGGCGTGCGTGCAGACAACCCGTTCAGTGTCAGATGTACTGACTAGCATGTGAGAGAGCATGGATTCAAGGTTTTTAATATAGTTGTAGTAGAGGGTTGTCTGTGTACATGAGGCAGTTGCTATATTGCCTCAGGATGCCTATGTCGATCAAGCTAGCTGGAGAAACTGTGAGAAATTGTCCATCCATAGTGCTAGGTAAATTTGTATGGTAAGAAACAGGAACAGGGCAGGAAAATGAGTCACATGTAGGAATAACAAGTGGGCAAGTGGTGTGTTAGTACCTAAGAGACTAGGCTTAGTGCTGTACTAGTCAGCACAGCAGTGCCGCAGAAAAACTCTCAAGGCTATTATCACAATGGGAGTGCTTGCACAGCTTCACTAGTAATGCCTTTTTGACAGAAGATGTGCTAACGATGAGGACCACACAGATGAGATACAGCTGTATCTAAGGGAAAAATTGTCAAAATTATCTGTCCGGCTGTGGAGCACAATTGCGTGGCAGTACACGGTGCTTGTATGGTGTGCAAATAAGCAGAAACCCACTCAAAGGTGTGGCTTAAATACCAGAAGCTTAAAACCTAAATAAACTTTTAAAAAAGCTCAAAAGAACCAATGAGGTAATCTCAACTTTGATCACCAGGTGCCATGGTGATGAGAAAATCCTTCTATCTGGTGCAACTTATTAGTAAGGGCAAGGCATCCAGATATAAGGAGATCATAGCCCTACTATACTCCGCTCTTATTAGCTCAATAATTGAGTACAATGCACCCTTCAACATGCACCTAACAGGCATTTGCCAACAGCTGGTGTGGCCACACAAGTTCCTCATTAAAAGAATACAGAGCGTAAATAACATGTCCTGTGTGGACCACATCAAAGCCCTGTCCCTGTACTGAGCCTCCTACAGACTACTGAGAGGTGATCTATGTCTAGTCTACAAGACATTCACCCATCCAGCCCTTATTAATCTGCTATATATTCAGAAAACAAACAGCATTCAAATTACCTGATCTAAGGAAATAAACCTCTTCTGTGACATAAGCAAAACATGTTGGTGGAACTGATGTGTTTTACAGATAACCCTTCTCTGGAACAGACTCCCCATTCATGTGGAATAGCACCCTTCTCTAATACTATTCCACTGCAATTTGGACCAATAGATGGCAAATTGTAAATTCACCCCTGGCTTTCCACCTGTGACCTTTATGGACAGGAGCAGCTTGTAGATACCCTAAGGCACAGGCACAGACTGGACAGCTCCATGGAGTTACTCCAAGTTTGGATTACTGTGGGTAAGACCCCCCCCCCATTCAAATCATAGCTAGTTATAGATCCCCCTCCATGAATCATGATGCGCACAAGGCCTAGTTGACCAAGCTGGAGTCCATCCAAATACATCCAAACACTCTGGTCGTGGGGGATTTCAGTTATCCCACCATCAACTGGGAAACCTACTCCAACCCTAACTCACTTGCAAAAAAGTTCCTTGACTTTGTTAACTCAAATGCCCTGAACAAATTGTTCAAACCCCAACAAGAGAAACAAACACCTACTAGATCTAGTTCTCACTAACATGACAAACAGATGCACCACTGCAACTGTCGGACCCTCATTAGCTAACTCTTGACTACAAACCAGTCTCCTTCCACATGAACTCGCAAAAGGTGAAGTCAGACTAAAAAACTTCACCAAGGCAAACTGTACCCTCTTAGTGGAAGGCATACATGCATTCCAAGCCCCACTCCCAGCTGAAAGTGGCAACTGCACCAAAGCTTACACTGAAGCGCTGTACAATCACTTGTATAAATGTATAGACTCGACTGTTCCAGACAGAATCAAAGTCAGAGCCCCAAGAAAAAACAAGCCACCCTGGTGAACATCCAGCATCAACAAACTTTACAACAAATAAATAAAAAGCCGATGAAAACTCAAACTACTTTAATAACGTTTCTCCAGTAAGTACTTTCATCTCTCAAACAATATTATGAGACTTCTTCAGACTGAAACAAAAAGTAAATACAACTCAAATTTATACACATTTAAAAATCACATGACTGGGGATCTGTTAGTGTTTTAACCCTTTCCTTTTCAAATATATAATAAAATCTTCACGACTGTTCAAACCAGGTGGATAACAGGTATTTAACTTAATCTGCCATGAGTATTCAAGCCACCTCAACTCCTCTTCTGGGTTTTATAAACACTCTACATTATTTAAAGCTTCTAATATCACAAACTTAAATTCGACTTTACAGGCACTATTTTTGTAATGCTTCCCTAAGGCATTCTCTTCACCCCCTGTTTGAACAGCATTTTTGTGTTCATACAGTCTTTTATTCAATTCTCGGGTAGTCCTACCTACATAAAATGCCTTGCATGCTACACAAAAAACTAAATAAATCACAAATTTAGATTTGAAAGTAAAATTACCTTTTATGCTGATTTTGTTTTTACCCAAAACAAAATCCACAGCATCGGTATACAAATAATTGTACATATTATCGTTGTAGCATTTTAACATGCCCTTTTTCTGTGTTTTCATTCTGGGTGTATTTAATTTTGCCTGAAAATAATTCTTGAAGCTCTTGGCTTTCTTTTGTGTAAGAGGAGCTGGGGTGGCTTAAATATTCATGGCAGATTAAGTTAAATGCCTGTTATCCACCTGGTTTGAACAATAGTGAATATTTTATGTATTTGAAAAGGAAAGGGTGAAAACACTAACAGATCCCCAGTAAGGTGATTTTTAAATGTGTATAAATGTGAATTGTGTTTAATTTTTGTTTCAGTCTGAAGAAGTCTCAGGATATTGTTTGAGAGACTAAAGGACTTACTGGAGAAACTTTATTAAAGTAGCTTGATTTTTCATCGGCTTTTTATTTATTGTTATAATCTTTTTGTTAAGTTCATTTTACTGTGATTGAATTTATTAAACTTTAAAACAAGTAATCTCCGCGGTATCCCCAAAGTCTCAAAATAAACCACTAAACAAGTGTAGTGGGTCCAAAAACAAAACAGTGTAAGAAACTTCTCTGTGTGGAAGATTTTCAGTCCATATATCTCTAGTTAATCACTGTATATTAATCAGATCAGACAATAGTAGTAGAAGTAGTGAACTTAAACTCGTCTTAAGTCAAAAAAATAAATAAAAAACAATAAAAATATATAATTGTACAGAATTATTAAGTATTTGAAAGTAATCCAAGCAAGGCTGTTTCCTACTTAATAAAGGATTTTTGACTGGAAACAGACTGCCTGCCTTGCTTGGATTACTTTTACAGCTATGTACATAGCCTAAAAGGTAAAACCCAAGAGTGTGCCAAGCTAGTGACTAATGGTATCACACACTGATCCCGCAGTTGTAGCAAACCTGCTAGCGGACAGATTTGGTGAAAAATTCACTCCTTTATCCCCTCCAAACTTATCACAAGCCTTTCCCCCAAGTCCCCCACCCAACATATCTGAAGAGCAGATCCTTAAAGCCTTGTCTAAGGCAAAAAAAACCACAGCCTCTATGGCACCAGATGGCATCTCAGGCTGTCTTCTAAACAAACTAAAACATTAACTAGCATCACCATTAAGTGCCCTTTTTAATCATCGACTAACAACAGGCTTTGTTCCTGCGGAATGGAGAACCATGACAATTATTCCCCTACACAAAGGTGGCTTGGCAACAGACCCAGGGAGTTATAGACTCATAAGTCTGACCAGCCTCATCTGTAAGGCCATGGAATGTATTTATCATCATGGACCTCATAAATAAAGACATGGGCACCCTCCAAACCCTGGATCTGACCCGGTTTGGCTTCGTCAAGGGCAGATCATGCCTGTTAAACCAGGTGGATTTCTTTGAACATGTGACCAGGGCCATTGACAAGGGCAAATCTGTGCACACAGCATACCTTGACTTGGCAAAGGCTATTGACACAAGCCCACACTCAGGCATTACTGATAAACTTAGCAATCTGAATGTGAAACCCTTTGTTATAAGATGGGCTGCAAACTGGCTCAAAAACTGGTTATACACTATCAAAGTGGGTGACTCTACATCAACCAACAGACATGTCACCAGTGGGGTGCCACAAGGGTCAGCGCTGGTCCACCTACTGTTTGGTATATACTTCTCAGAAGTTCAGGCCAAAACTAAGGGACTGTGGCTGACCATGTTTGTGGATGACTGCAAACTGGGTGCAATTATTGAATCCCCAAATTATGTCAGTGTACTTTAGGTGGGTATTACACAGACCAACGATAGCTGTCTTAGTCACGGTCTCAAACTGAATGCAAAGAAATGCATCATCATTTCATTCAGTAAAAATAATGTCCCTTCACACTGTGATGGCATCCTTACTTTGGGACAGTAATCAAGGATCCTCAAACCCCACCACTAGCACCAGTGAGGGACATCCACTTAGAGCAAAGATAATTATACACAGTATTGCCAAACACAGTTCTCCACAGTAAACACAATTTCCCTTAAGAGTACACAGGGAACACATTCCAGCTCTGTGGTTGGACTCAAATTCTCTTGCTAGAGCCTTAACAACTCCACCATGACACCTTGGAGCACTGCGCCTTGGTCCCAGTAGCTGATAGACACACTTTAATATTTAGTTTTCACACACATACACATACACACACACACACACACACACACACACACATGGGAAAGGATGGCACAGATTTACCGGCTGTATCCCCTTCTGCCCAAACTTTGAAGGTAACTGCTGATACCAGTCAGCTATACAAAGGCTCTTATAAGGGTGCCCAATTATACTGTGAACAGTCTTTACCAATGCTAGGGTGTGACCAATGCAGCAAGGCTTTCAGGAGTGGCCACAGTGTCACTAAAATAAACGTAAGTACTCTTGAGGTGTTAAAAATATTCTCTAAAAGACCAGCCACAATGAATTGTAATAAAATATTTAATAATAAATAATAGAATACTTAATTACAATAAACATGAGTTTCCATCACAGGAAAGATAAGAAGAATAACACAATTGGATAGGTCTCACAGATACAGAAAACAATGCTCAACTTATCAGACTATATTTCCTGAATAAGCTAAAGAATTAGCATTCCCTGATTACTCACTAAAGCAAGTCAAGCAGATAAATGCTGACCTGATTCCTCCAAAGGCAAGATGACGTGCCTCTCCCACTCTGAATGGCTGAGATGTCACTCTGTGAATGTTTGAGGTAACTCTCTGAGAATGTGTGAGATATCTGTGAGAGATCTTTCCCTCTCAGTTTCCATGGTTACTGCTGCTGCAAGAGTTCTGAGTTATCCCTCACTACTATCTAGAGAAATCATTACAGAATTATATCATCTCTTGTCACTTGACTCTGGTACAAGACATACAGAGCATTGTTAAGATCTGATGCAGCATCTGAAAGTTATAAAACAATTTCAAAATCAGCTGGACTGAGATTAGTTAATTATAACTCTGTCTGGAATTCATGTATATCCCTCTCTGTCCAGCAACACCCACTGTTGATGCATTTTTAACACAAGCAACTTTACAAATACATTTGAACAGAAACATCTGCACAGATCAGTGTAAAAGTCAAATGACATACAATTATTTACAAAACTCCAGCTAATTATGCTGAAGTATGTTACACATACTTTGCCCATCTGTCCCTTGCACAGATGGCACTGCCTCATATTATCACACAGACTATCAAATTAACAACAATACCCTATGTACCAATGAAGTGGTAAGGGTTCTGGGATCATAAGTACATTGCAGCCTTAACTTTGATCATTGTGTGTCTACTGTTGTAAGGAAGGCTTTCTACATAGCACACTTGATTAGCAAAGGCAATGCCTCTACAGCAAAGGAGGTTATAACCCCCCCATACTCATCACTAGGCCCATACTTTAGTATAACACCCCTTTTGGCATGTACCGTACAAAGCACTGCAGCAATAAGAGTGATCTCAGAGGTTTCTAACAAAGAAGATCAAGGGAATCCAGTACCTGCCTTCCACAGACTGACTAAAGTCCCTGTCACTATACTCTGTATTATATAGATTTCTTAGAGGTGACTTATACTTGGCTTATAGAGCAATCTCCAACCCAAACCTAATGAACTTGCACATCCATAAATCAAACGGGAATAGAGCTGCCTCTTCCAGGGACATAAATATGGCCTGCGACATGAATAGGATGTGCTGGAGGGACAGATTCATCTCTCAGCGACTGCCTCGTCTTTGCAATAGGCTGCCAATTCATGTGAACCAGAGCACCTGTATGACACTGCTCAAAAGGAACCTGGATGAGTGGACAGTGCAATGTAAATTCTTACTGGGGATAGTACCCACAGCCCTCCTGGACATGGGCAGTCACTACTAAATACAATCCCTGGGCATTGACTAGATTATCTGTGGTATTACATTGGGATGAAATGGCTAGGCTTGAATGGTTGGATAGCCTAGTAACCTCTGATGATCATATATATCAAATTCATTCTAGTCCTAGGGCAATGATAATTATGAAAATGGGGGCATGAATGGCTAGGCTTAAAAAGGTTCTTTGCCATTAGCTAAGTAAGTTCTTATGATCCTATCAGGGTTTTCTGCAGTGGGTTGAAAATACATGAAATTGTTTTCCTCAGAAAGTTGTGAAATAAAAACATGCTACAATCCAGGAATACAAATAATAACCAAAATCTGTTATAGTGGAATGTAGGAAAAGGTAGGAAACCGATTAGCAGTGAGCTTCTCTTTAAAGAAGATACACCTTAATCAAAGTTTCATTTTTCTGACCTTGTTAAATCTCCCAGCAAGGAAAACTACTAATAGGAGTCTGTGTATGTTATGTACTGCCTGGCTAACTTAAAATAAAAATAAATAAATAATGAAAATGTATTACTTTGGTCAGCTGTGATTCATAATACTTTTTTTTTTTGGTCAGTTTAGGTCTAAATCATTTACACACATATTCATACCCAAATTTGTCTAAGCATAGGAAGAACAATCACAAGGGATGATCTTTAAATGTGTGCAAACTGGTCCCTGTACAACACAAGCACAAGGTATTAGCACATCATTTTAGCGTTTATCTGCCATCACCACTAGTTACAACACAAAAAGCACAGCCAGTTGTGGGGAGGGGGGATACACAGCTGGGTTTCTGTAAAGACACTGAATACCATTTGTAACCCTTCTCCATCTCGTTATTGAAGCCTCATTACAAAATATTTCATTTATTTACATGTTTGTGTATGTATGTGTGCATATACATATTTATTTAATGTAATGAAACCAAAAAGTAATAAATGTTTTGACCTAAACCATAAATGCCCAATACACATACACACAAGCACCTCTAAGCTCTTTTGAATTGGAGGATCACATCTAATTTGTTCTCAAACTTTTGTTCCATCCCTCCTAAATTCAGAAATTATTTTGAGTCATTAGCACCAATAAGAGTACCTAATATGGAAGCTTTTCCCTAATTATTTTTTCTTTGTTCATAATTCCAAGGTAAAAGTTAAAAGCATGTAGATTGTGCTAACACATAAGCATCTATTTATCACATTAGAAGAGTAGGCCACTTTTTTTCCCTTTTTTCAGGCTCCAGCTTCTTACCAAACAAAAAATAATGTGTATTACAGTCTTTTGAAAAAAATGCTTACAATTAAAAGTGAGTACACTCAACAAAACAAATATGTCTGCAACTGTCTAATGAATAAAAAAGGGTTCTGTAGTCATGGATATGGCCTTTCCCACTATCTCCATTACCAGCTTAGTGGGTAAGGGAATCCTGAGGCAATGTAGAAATTGTCTCATGTTTTTTGACAACCAGTAAATTCTCCAACAAACTGATATGGTATATAAAAGATGTATTTATACAATGTTACTGGAGGCAAAGCTCTCACATAAAAATACTTCTAATGTCAGTACTGTTGTCAGCACTACATACGATGCACCCATCACAAAATTCAAAGCAAACTCACAGACTCAAATATTCTGAGGCACTTAAATGTAACCTACCTAAATCCCAAAGACCTCCTAGATGATGTACACATAACTAACCTCCTCAGCAATCCTGAACATACTCTTTTAAAACACCCACATCAACACATACAGCCACATCTTATGGAGCCTCTTTTTCTAAGCCCATAAGGCAAGCCACCACCAAATCCAACATTCTAGCCATTAGAAACTCCTTTGTGAGACACACTGATGACCCTCTCACCAGGCTGAGTAAGGAGAAAGCCATGGTCATTTGCTTCACAGGGGCCAGGTTACACCACAGTATGCACACACTCAGGTCACTGGACCACAAGTACCAGTATGACTTAGTCATAGTCCATATGGGTGTAAATGGTCTGAGATGTACATTCCTGGACTATATGAATAGAGACGTCATGGAGCTCTTGGAATGTGTGTCTCAGGCTAGTATGAGCCTAGCACTGAGCAGCATTTTACCTTCTCCAAGGATGATGCCACAATACAAACAGAAGATGACAGACTTTAATAATTGGCTTAGTCTCTGGTGTCATTTTAAGGGGGTAAAATATTTGTCAGCATTGAAGAAACTGCTATACAGACCGGGACTAAAGATGGAGGTGTCTCGATTTACACCAAAATAAATATACTACAAGGTTTGTCAAGCAGGACAATTCGTTTGAGGTTGTCCACATCAAAATCCAATACCACTTTCTTGCAAGCTATAGGCCCTCCCTCTATGACCACTCATCTTTTACACACACACACACACACACACACACACACACACACACACACACACACACACACACGTATATATATCTGTCTATCTATCTATGTACAACAGAAGGAGGACGCTACTACATGATAGAGCAAAATCCCTAATAGGGAAGGCAGCTCTGATCAGTACTAGCAAAAAATTACGATCTCTCATAAAATCCTCCAAGGCCAGCTTCGAGAGAAAAATTGCACAGGACACTAAAGACAATCATAAGGCTTTTTTCAGTTATGTTAGGAACCTGGGATGCAACTCCCAGACTTGTTCTGAGTTGATTCTAAACGACAAAAAATACACTGAACCTACAGACATCGCCAATATCCTGGCAGACAGGTTCAGTGCAAACTTCTCCCCCCCCCCCCCAAACAGCAAGTATCTATCCCGGCAGAGGGCTGCCTCCCAAACATCTCTGATGCTCAGGTGAAGGCTGCCCTCTCCAAAGCAAAAAACACTGCTTCCATGGGACCAGATGGTGTCCCGGGTTGCATCCTACATGAACTCCAAGAAGAACTAACCCCTCAAATAAAACAGCTGTACAATCTCAGCCTCACTACAGGATATGTGCCCACAGAATGGCGTATAGCAACAGTGGTCCCACTCCACAAAGGTGGAGCCTCTACGGACCCTGGAAACTATCGCCCCATAAGCCTGACTAGCCTAGTCTGCAAGGCTATGGAGAGGATCATCATGGAGCTCATAAACAAAGACACTAGGGACCTACAGACACTAGATCCTACTCAATTTGGCTTCGTCAAGGGCAGATTCTGCCTTTTGAACCTAGTCGACTTCTTTGAAACAGTCACCAAAGCCATAGATGAAGGGAAGGTAGTCCACACAGCCTATCTGGACCTAGCAAAGGCATTTGGCACAATACCCCACTCGGGCATCATAGATAAGCTATCCAGCTTAAATATAAACCCCTGTGTCACAAGATGGGTCGCAAACTGGCTCAAAGACAGAACCCACAGAGTGAGAGTTGCTGGAGCCATGTCAGACTCGAAACCGGTCACAAGTGGCGTCCCACAATGTTCTGTCCTGGGACCGCTCTTGTTCGGTATATACTTTTCCGAGGTACAGGCCAACGTGGGAGGACTATGGCTCACCAAGTTCGGAGATGACTGCAAAATGGGCGCCATAATCGACTCTCCAGCTGACACAAACATCCTTCAAAAAGGTCTCACAGAGACGGATAACTGGTGCCAGAGCCATGGTCTAAAGCTAAATGCCAAAAAGTGTATAGTCATACCCTTTGGCAAAAACAATGTGCCCACAAATTACCACATAGGCGGTAACCCATTAAGTACAGAGAAAGTAATTAGGGATCTGGGGACCCAAGTTGATAGCAATCTCTCCTTTGACAACCACATTGCCAAAGTGGTTAGAAAGACCTTCTACATAGCCCACCTCATCATGAAAGGATTCACATCTAGATCAAGAGAGGTAATCGTGCCCTTTATTCATCCCTCATCAGGCCTATCATAGAATATAATGCCCCTTTTGGGATGTACCTTACCCGACACCTGCAGCAATTAGAAAGACCCCAAAAGTACCTCACCAAGAGGATCAAGGGACTCAAGCAGATGCCATATGCTGCTCGGTTAAAAAAACTCCAGCTCTACTCAGTTGCATACCGCCTACTTCGAGGCGATCTATGCCTGACATATAAAGCTATGTCCAATCCAGAATTAATGGACATGCTCCACCTCAGTAAATCTAAATCCCTTAGAGCCACACGCTCGAGGGACTTGAACCTCAGCACAGAAATAAATAGAACTTGCTGGAGGGACAGATTCATAACCCAGAGGCTCCCTTCGCTCTGCAATAGAATTCCAATTCATGTTAGGCAGAGCACCTCACTGAATCGCTTCAAGAAGAATCTTGATGAGTGGATGGGGGATCGTAGGTTTGTCCCGGGGATTACTTCCGTGTCACTATTAGACAGAGGCACAGTAAACTAAACCTTAAAAAGGGCACAGTATACTCAAATCAAGGGGTGGTGTAAGCCAAACAAAATAGGGCTAGGCTTGTAATTGCCCCAGGGCAGATAGCCTAGCATGATTCTATGAATCTATCTATCTATCTATCTATCTATCTATCTATCTATCTATCTATCTATTATCTACCTATCTATGGGTCTACGTTGAATGACCAAATTTACAGTTCAACGAACCCCACTTACCTAAGACCAGCTCTCTGAAAAGCCGATCAACTGAAACCACAGACTGCCAAAAACCTTTCCCTGTGAAAGGAACCACTTGGCCACCACAGTGAACTTTGCCCTTGCATCGGTGTAGTGTGATCTCGGAGTTGGTATATTTAAGTAAGGGGGTGTGAGGGGGTGAAGCCCCATACTTGGGGGGGGTTCATTTTGCTCAGTTTAGGGTTTATTCGAGATGGCCAAGTGGTTCCTTTCACAGGAAAAGGTTTCGGCTGATCAGCTTTTCGGAGAACTGGTCTTGGGTAAGTGGGTTTCGTTGAACTGTAAATTCGGTCATCCAGCGTCCATATATATATATATATATATATATATATATATATATATATATATATATATATATATATAGATATATATATATATATGGTTCTACCTCACTTCACCGACACGCCGGAACATCGACAGGGAAATCGCGAGCCCCAGAAGATCGACAGCGCAGAAGACCGACGCGACAGGACCAAGAAGATCGACAAGCAGAAGACCGACCCGACGGATGAAAGCACCGACGCCGAGGATGCCGAAATGGGAAAAGGCTGTGTAAGTATGCGGTAGTGACGGACGTTAGGGTGCGAGTAAGGTAAGTGGGGATAGGGGTGGGTTAAGTGAGTTAGGGTTAGGGAGCGGGTCAGGTAAGTGTGCGGTAGTGATTGTGTTTGGGTTAGGGGGGGATAAGTGAGTTAGGGTTAGGGAGCCGGGTCAGGTAAGTGTCGGTAGTGATTGTGTTTGGGTTAGGGCGGATAAGTGAGTTAGGGTTAGGAGCGGGTCAGGTAAGTGTGCGGTAGTGATTGTGTTTGGGTTAGGGCGGATAAGTGAGTTAGGGTTAGGAGCGGGTCAGGTAAGTGTGCGGTAGTGACGGACCTTAGGGTTAGGGTTTGGGTCAGGGTTGTAGGTAGTTGTGTATGTGTGGTTTAGTGTGGGTTTGTAGGGATTTTGGTGTGCTTGTGTTGTGTATGTGGTTTTTGGACGGGGAATGTGTTTAGGTTGTTGATTGTGGTGTGTGAAGTGTATGAGGTTTCGTGTTTGTGTACCGTCGGTTATTTCGTTGTCGGGCATGTGGGATTTCATGTTTTTGTACTGTCGGTTATGTGGTGTCGGTGATTGCGTTGTCGGTGTTGTGGTGTTTCGTTTATGTGAGGTAGAACCATATATATATATATATATATATATATTTATAGATATGGATCTACCTGACTACATCGACAGTTCAGAAGAGCAAAAACGACTTCACCGACGCCAGAAGATCGACAAGTTAGAAGATCGACGGAGGAAAACACCGACGCTGAGAACACTGAGATGGGGAAAGGATGTGTAAGTATGCGGTAGTGACGGACGTTAGGGTGCGAGTAAGGTAAGTGTGCGATGTTGACGGTCTGTAGGGATAGGGGTGGGATAAGTGAGTTAGGGTTAGGGCGCGGGTTAGGTAAGGGTGCGAGTAAGGTAAGTGTGCGATGTTGACGGTCTGTAGGGATAGGGGTGGGATAAGTGAGTTAGGGTTAGGGTGCGGGTTAGGTAAGGGTGCAGTAGTGATATTTTTTGGGTTAGGGGCGGGCTAAGTGAGTTAGGGTTAGGGCGCGGGTTAGGTGAGTGTGCGATAGTGACGGACCTTAGGGTTAGGGTTTCGGTTAGGGTTGTATATAGTTGTGTATGTAAGGGTTAGTGTTGGTTTGTAAGGATTTTGGTGTGCTTGTGTTGTGTGTGTGATTTTTGGACAGGGGATTTGTTTTGTTTGTTGATTGTTGCTGTTATGATGTGTCGAGTGTATGAGGTGTCGTGTTTGTGAACTGTCGATCTTCTGGCGTCGGTGAAGTCATTTTCGCTCTTCTGAACTGTCGATGTAGTCAGGTAGATCCATATATATATATATATATATATATATATATATATATATATATATATATATATATATTTTTTTTTTTTTTTTTTTTAATTTTAGTTTTTATTTGATATTTGTTAACCGAGTTGGTGTGATGCCCTTTTTCAGCAGAGACCTCAGGAGAAAAGCTCCATTACAAAATTTAGCAAACACAGTGATAAATACAAAACTTAAAGGAAAAGTATGATTAAACTTTGTACAAAGTAACTAAAGTGTTACAAAAAATAAGGAAAAGACATTTTAGTAAATCTTAGGTATTTTACACTAAAATTTGAAAGTCAAAGGATTAAAACAAAATTGGGATTGGAGAGTTCAGCAAGACAGTCGTTGTATTAAAGTGCAAGAGGAGGAGTAAGGAAATTGAGGAGAAGCTGAGGTGGAGATTGAAGGGAAATTAGTGATGAAGGAAGGGTGAAGGGGGAAACTAGCTGGTAGAGATATTAGAGATTAGAGTTAAATAACAGAGATGAGGTAGAAAAGAATAGGGAGGCTTAGCCAAATGAGTGAGAGGCAAGGGGGAAGATGGCCAAGTGGGGTCATTGCAGGAGCAGATCCAAGAGGTATGCAGGAATTCCTTTAATGCTATTTTAAAACTGTGGGTGTCATCAAACATGCATATATGTAGAGGAAGTTTGTTCCAGGCAGAGGTGACCAAGTAGCTATAGTGTACCTTACCAATGGATTTGTTAGGTTTGGAGATGCACAATAGGTGTTGGTCAGAGCTACATAGGTTATGGTTAGGGATATAGGAGGAGATAAGATTAGTCAGAGATGGCCATACAAGAGGATGGTGAAAGATAGAGTGGGCCAGACTGAATTGTGGCAGGAGGATTTGGTGCTGGAGTTCAAGCCAGTGAAGTTTTTTTTTTAGGGAAAGACAGTGGTGTGTTCAATAAGGGTGATTACTGGCGAATCATGCTATTTTATTAAGGTGTGTTCAAGCTTGGTAGTTAGATTCTTTTGTAGGTGGGTGAATAAAGGGGCGGTGTACAGAAGTGTGGGAAGTAGGCATGCTTGTGCTAAGGACAGTATAGATTCTGGAGTTAGGAATCTTTTGTTCCTGTATAACAGTCCAAGTTTTCTGGTATACATATATATGTGTATATAAAATGTGTATGTGTGTGTAATATATGTATGCGTGTGTGTGTGTACATACAAATGTATATATATAACCTTTAATGTGGATAAACTTATTTTCCATAATATAGGGGCATTGTGCACAATGTCCACATTTTTTCATATGCCCTTTTAGTTTTTCTTCTCCTTTACTAATACCCCTTTCTCTAATAGATTTTTTATACTCAAATCTTTTTTATATATTATCAGTGGCTTTTCACCTACTTTTTTAAGGTGTTCTTCATTGCTATCAAAAATTACCCAATTATTCATAACCACCTCTCTAATGTTTTCAAAAAGGGGGTTATAGGATAGTTCTATAGCGCTGGTAAAGGGTTTAACCACATCCTCGTCATTTTCTGTCCTCTCTATTGTTCTTCTTTCCACAAGTGCAGCACTCAATAGGGGGTAAAAATGTCTATCATGTCTCTTCTTAATAATTTCATCTAATACAGGTTCTATGAAGTAACCAGGGTATCCTCTCTTTAGCAACATATCTTTCAAAGTGTCTATCTCGTTTAAAAACATCCTGTCATCACTAGCCAGCCTGACAACCTGCCCCTTAACTAAAGATCTTTTTTGATGCCTAGGATGGCAGCTGTCAAAATGCAGTAAAGCATTAGAATAGGTTGGCTTCCTGTACAATCCAGAAGTAAAAGTCCCGTTCTCTCTATCCTTCCAAATAGTAATATCCAAAAAGTTCATCATATCACAACTAGTAGTCATGGTAAATTGAAAAATTGTGTACTTGCGTTTAAAAAAGTGAAAAATTCCCCTAGCTGCTCCTCGGAGCATTCCCAGAATATTAATATATCATCCAGGAAGCGCCCATAAAATTTGCAGAATTTAAACAGTTCCGATTTGAAGACGGTGGTCTCCCATTGAGCCAGCCACCCCCATTGCCACACCTGTTCTCTGCCTAAATAATTGATTTTCAAAAATTTTGAAGTTGTTTTTCAAACTAAGTTCCATCAGAGTCCTGAACATCAAAATCCTTGAGTGACTAAGCGTGGTATTGGTACATAAAAAGTCATAAAACATAGTAATACCCTGTTCATGGGGGCCTACTGTAAACAAATCTTTGACATCAACTGTAACCAAAATTAAATGATCTAAATAATGTTCTCTGTGTGTTTTCCTCAGACAATCCCAAGAAACCTTAAGATGTTTTTAGGCTGAAGTCAATAAATTTAGCCAATGTGAAAGTTTTTGATGCTTTAGCATCAACAATCAGTCTCATTGGAAGGTCGTTAATGCATTTATGCCTCTTGGGTATCCCTAAAATAGTTGGTGTAAGGGGGCTTTCCTGTGTAAAAAAACTGAGATTCAGTGATAGTAATCTGATTATCAAGTAATAAATCATTTAAAATTTTATCAATATTGCAATATGCAATATTTAATTAATTCACTGATATCTCTTCATATTTGTCACTATACAGCATTGTCAACATTTTGTCCACGTAAGCACGTTGGTCCATCACCACCAAACCCCCACCCTTGTCGGGTTTCATAATTCTTATACATTTATTAGCCCCAGTGTCAGCCAATACATTTTCCTCTTCCCTTGTCATATTAGATGTAAAATTCCCTCTTTTATTTTGATAAATCTGTCCAATTTGACTTGAACAGAGGGTTTCAAATACTTTTAAAAGGGGGCGCAGAGGTGGGTTAAATACGCTAGTCTTTTTACATCCAACCATACTATCAATTTGGTGTGAACAATCAAAGAAAAACTTAAAATTCAGTTTTCTGACATATAGTTTTAGGGTCAAGTAAGGCGCTTTCAATTTTAGGCATTCCGGTAGGAACAAAATTAAGGCCCTTTTGAAAGAAGTTTGCCCATTGTTTCATTACACAAACATCACTTAAATTATAGATCTTAAAATCACCATAATCATTTGTTACTATATTACAAACCTCTGAATCGTTAAACACATCCTCTGTCACCACTGTGTCCCTGCTCCTCTCCCCCAATATGTTCTCCGCTGGTGGGAGTATGAATCCGAAAAGTTCAAATTGTTCATTCGCCCCATGTTGTGGTTTTGCTATCTCTGGTTCTGAATACGTTCTGACCTCTGTAGAGGTACTTCTAAAGAGGCTTGTTCCTCATTGTTGTAAGCATCATTGTTGTTACCATTCAATTCAGGCCCTTCATAGACATCATCCTGGTTTCCCCCATGAAGTACCATATATCTGTTGGTAGGGAGAGGTAGGGGATAGGCCTTCCCTCTTTCATAGTCAATTCTATCCCTTTCCACCTTTTTTTTTAGCTTTTTTAGTTTTGATGGCTGCCACAACATTATCAGCATTGACAAACACAGCCCTGTATTCATTCAATTTTAAATCAAACATAAATCATTTTTAATATGATCATTAAGATGGTCAGTACTGTCTTTTAAACAATTAATCTTAGTATTTCTAATAGCTCACAGCCATGGAGGTTAAACATTGTTAAAAGTTCTTTATGTAGTTCTGAGCCGTTTACAGTACCTGTTGGAAATTTAGAAAAACACAACCCTTCCTACCAGAATGCCTAAAATTGAAAGTGCCTTACTTGACCTAAAACTATATGTCAGAAAACTGAATTTTAAGTTTTTCTTTGATTGTTCACACCAACTTGATAGTATGGTTGGATGTAAAAAGACTAGTGTATTTAACCCACCACTGTGCCCCCTTTTACATGTATTTGAAACCCTCTGTTCAAGTCAAATTAGACAGATTTATCAAAATAAGAGGGAATTTTACATCTAATATGACAAGGGAAGAGGAAAATTTATTGGCTGACATTGGGACTAATAAATGTATAAGAATTATGAAACCCGACAAGGGTGGGGGTTTGGTGGTGATGGACCAACGTGCTTGCGTGGACAAAATGTTGACAATGCTTTATAGGGACACATATGAAGAGATATCAGTGAATTAATTAAATATTGCATATAGCAATACTGATATAATTTTAAATGATTTATTACTTGATAATCAGATTGCTATCACTGAATCTCAGTTTCTTACACAGGAAAGTCCCCGTACACCAACTAATTTTGGGATACCCAAGATACATAAATGCATTAACGACCCCCCAATGAGACCGATTGCTGATACTAAAGGATCAAAAACTTTCACATTGTCAAAATTTATTGACTTCAGCCTAAAAACATATTTAGATATGTTTTCACATATCCTTAAGGATTCTTGGGACTGTCTGAGGAAAATACAAAGATAACATTATTTAGATCATTTAATTTTGGTTACACGATGTCAAATATTTGTTTATAGTAATCCCCCATAAACAAGGTATTACTATGTTTTATAACTTTTTATGTACCAATACCAGGCTTAGTCACTCAAGGATTTTGATGTTCAGGACTCTGATGGAAATTATTTTAGAAACAACTTCATAATTTTTGAAAATCAATTATTTAGGCAGAGAACATGTGTGGCAATAGGGGTAACTTGTGCCCTGCTATTTGCCAACATTGTGCTAGCTCAATGGGAGACCACCGTTGTCTTCAAATCGGAACTGTTTAAATTCTGCAAGCTTTATGGGCGTTTCCTGGATGATATATTAATATTCTGGAAAGACTCCAAGGAGCAGCTAGGGGAATTTTTCAGTTTTTTTAAACACAAGTACACTATTTTTACAATTTACCATGACTACTAGTTGTGACATGATCAACTTTTTGGATATTATTATTTGGAAGGATAGGGAGAACGGGACTTTTACTTCTGGATTGTACAGAAAGCAACCTATTCTAATGCTTTACTGCATTTTGACAGATGCCATCCTAGATATCAAAAAAGATCTTTAGTTAAGGGGCAGGCTGTCAGGTTGGCTAGGATGGTTAGTGATGATAGGATTTTTTTAAATGAGATTGAAACTTTGAAAGATATGTTGCTAAATACAGGATACCCTAGTTACTTCACAGAACCTGTATTAGATGAAGTTATTAAGAAGAGACACGATAGACATTTTTACCCCTATTGAGTGCTGCACTTGTGGAAAGAACAATAGAGAGGACAGAAAATGGCGGTGATGTGGTTAAACCCTTTACCAGTGCTATGGTACTATCCTATAACCCGCTTTTTGAAAACATTAGAGAGATGGTTATGAATAATTGGCTAATTTTTGATTGTGATGAAGAACATCTTAAAAAAGTAGGTGAAAGGCAATTGATAATATATAAAAAAGATTTGAGTATAAAAAAATCTATTAGAGAAAGGGATTGTTAGTAATAGAGAAGAAAAAATAAAATGGCATTTGAAAAAATGTGGACATTGTGCACAATGCCCCTATATTATGGAAAATAATGATGTCCACTTTAAAGGCTATGGTTAAGTGACCTTACAACATAGTTTTAACTGTTTAAGTAAATGTTTGGTTTATGTAGCCATTTCCCAACAATGCAACCATTTCTATATAGGGAAGACTATTAATTGACTCAATAAACGTATTTACCAGCATCTATATGACATACGGAAAGGGACTATGAATAATGCCCTAATGAAATATATTCATGAATTTCCCAATCACTACTTTAAATTTAGTGCATTGGAACAAGTTGTAAATCAGGGTAGGGGGACCCACCTCATTGTTCTTTGAATATAGGGAATTGGTTTGGCAACTGAGATGCATTGCCACACATATACCTGGACTTAATGATATGACCTCTATCTCTACCCTCTTAAAATTAAAGGCAGACTTTCATATTTGATAACTTTTAAAAAAGTGCTATTTAACTGGGTTTGTGATGTATGTTTTAACAGGTTATGGCTCATTTACATCTTAAATGTTATATTTTACATTTTATGCTTTACACAAACGTTTTGAGTTTTGGACGTGGATATTGTGCTGCCGTAGTAGATTTTATTCATTGTAATTTATAGTTTTCAGTGACTGCATTAAGTTTCAAAACAACTTTATTATTAGTTCGATAGGATCATGTGACTGTTTTTTATATAAAAGGAAGTGATGTCTAATGTTTAATTAACCTGAAGAAGTCAGATGGTTTTAAGTCGATGAAAGCTCTCATATTAAAGTGTAGTTTGTTCCTGTGAGCTGGTCTCCGTACCTTTGTACCTTGTTATAAGTATATTCGTGTTTTGTGCTTTTGATATCTAGAGATATATATATATATATATATATATATATATATATATAGAGAGAGAGAGAGAGAGAGACACACACACACACACACACACACACACACCCCTCTCTCAATATAATATATATATATATATATATATATATATATATATATATACATATACATATATATATATATATATATATATATATATATATATATATATATATATACACACACATATGGATTTCGTGCTATTGAGCAAAAGCTCAAACAACAGAAACCACATCGGCCAAAAAAGCACTTTCGCTAAAGTGTGTTAAAAAAATCTAAAAAGTAAGATAATAAAAAAAAAATAAAACCCACAGAACTCATGTTTACGGAGGGGGGGCAAGCACCCCTGCCCCCCCCACCCCCCTACTTTTATATTCTCACTCTGAGATCACACTACAGTGGGGGAAAGGAAATATTCCCTTATCCACACTGTGCTACGGTCTCGACACCCCCACATTTTCACCCTTATTTAACCACACTTTTGCGAAAGTGCTTTTTTGGTGAAAAGCACTTTCGCAAAAGTGTGCTCGGCCGTATCATTTTCGGTGAAATGGCCGTTCGCTCAATAGTATGGATCCTATATATATATATATATATATATATATATATATATAGAGAGAGATACACATACGGTAAAAGCCATTAATTTCCTGTGATTTCATGACATTTCAGTTATAATTGAAGGCATACCTCTCTCTTATAGTATAGAGAGAAAAGACTTGACAGAAACATTTCATTAGCTATAGTTACTAAAATCCAAGGCAAAACAGTAGAGGACAGTATCTTTTCTCAAAAGTGTTATACAAGAGCAATAAGGCACAAGCAGAACACAGAGTCCATATGACTGGAAAATGAATATTTACTCAGGCACAAAGTTGTTACAGAACAAAAATCATGTTTATTTTAGTCCTTTGTAAGAACTGTTTACAATTAAAATATGAGTACACTCAACAAAACAAATAAAATGATGTTATGTTGTCCCCATCTCACCTTTGTTCTTGCTGGTTGGGTTCGGAGCTGATCCTCTGCTCCGACTCAGCCAATTTACTATAGCTTGCGAGCTTATACTGGCTCGAGGCTAACCCCTATCCCAGCATGCCTAGCCGTAGCTATCTAGATCTCGTTTGCCACTTGCAGCGTCAAGATTGTGACTGCTGGCTCAGGCTAAGTATTTAGTTTTTTCATATTTTACTGTCTTCCTTTATTAGGATTATTAGCAGTTAATTGATTACCTTATTGGTGTCTATTTTAGTCCTTATTTAGACAAATAACCTTCTGACCTTTCTCAGCTGTTGTTTATTGGTTGTTCTTGGCCGTCATTTTCTTAGGCCTTGCTTTCCCTTTGAGCCTGTTTAACTTAGAGGGCTCTTCTCTTCTTTCCTCACTTTTTGCTGGAGTAGCCATTTAAGTTAGAGGCTCTCCTATTGGGGAAGTCACCGTTTTACTTAGAGGCTCTCCCCCTATTTCTTCTTCTTCTTTTCCCCTCACCCCCCAAAAAAAAAAGTTATCCTTCTTTGTTGTAGTTTTATAGTTTTGTATTGCTAGCCATTATAGCCTTGTTTTTTGCTGTTTGTGTCTTCTAGTATCCAGCATGTCCAAAGAGTCAAAACCCTCCGACTTTAAGAAGTGCGACTTGTGCTGCCAAAAAATGTCCCTTACGGATAGGCACACGAGTTGCGTATACTGTTTAGGGGCTGTTCACCTGCAGGACTCAGGCTCTATCTCTCATGCTTTCAGTGCTAGAGCCCTGCAGGAGAGAAAAAATAAACTGATTCTGCATTTTGAAGAACCCTCAGGATCCTCAGATTCCTCAGCCAGCAAAACAGTCTGACAAATCTCCCAAACCATCCACAATGGTTCTGATTTCGAAGCAACCCAAATCTGCTGTAAAATCTTTGGCTCTGTCGGCTCCCACTGTCAGCTCCTACAAAGTATGTCTCCGGCGGCTCCATCAGTGTCTTCGGAGCCAGTCCGGGCCCATGAAAGAATTAGGTCTCCTTCTTTGGAGCCGGTGTACTCTTCTCCACAGTCTCCTTTGTTGCAATCTGTGGCAGGCAGTCACCGGTCCTCTTGTCACTCCTCTCGGTCTTCCAGGCTTTCAGATCATGATGTGGAGAGAGTGGTTAATAGACTCCTCAAGTCACAGGCACTTGCCAAATTGCTATCGAGCCCATCCCATAAGGAATTGGGTCCTTTGGCCTATCCACCTTCTATATCGGTTCCTCCTCCGACTCTCTTGAACTCGGAGCTGGAGTGCATGGATGTCTTGGTGGTGGAACCATCGGCTCCAGTTACTTCTCCTATATTGGTTCCGACTCCCACTCCGATCTCCTCGATGTCTCAGTCCATCAAGGGATCTGGGCGCCGAAGGTCTCTCGTCGGCTCCGAGGGGGGAAGTGGCATCGGACCCTTGTCCGACCCCACTCTCCCTCTCGGAGCTTCGGCGCAGGTGAGCTTGACTCCCACATCAGCCTCGGAGCTGCTTGGTTCACAGGAGATCTCCGGGCTCTTCGGAGCCAGTGGCTCCTTCGGCTCAGGACCGTAGCACCTTCGAGGTGATGAGGAGCGTGCTGTCTCCTGACACCACTCCACTCTCAGCTCCATGGGCTCCTCCTCCCTCGGTGCCTGTGCCTGCTTTTGACCATCTTCCTCCCCCCAAGCGTAGGGAGCCTATGCCCCGGGACACCCCATTGGGCGACCCCACTTCTTCCAAAACCTCCCCCGAACATTCGGATGAGGTCCCTTGGAAGAAGAAACGTAAGCGGAAGCATCTGGACTCCCCTTAGTCCATCACGTCAGACACAGACTTGGATGAATCGGAAGGGTCCCCACAGTCCCCCTCTGAGGATGTCTCCTTTTCAGACATCTTGGAAATCCTTAGACAGAGGGGTGGCTGAATGTCCCTAACCCATTCTGAGGATGAGTCTGTCTACCTGGATGCATTTGGTTCCCGACCCTCCACCTCTTGGGTGTCTCCGCTCTTTGACCCACTTTTGTCTGTAGTGAGTCGGAAGGCGTGGAGCACTCCAGAGACCATGGAACCGGTTCTGCGGAGACCAAATAAATTTATAACTGGCCCTAAAGACAAGTCCTTTCTTTCCAAAGGGGCTCCTGTTGATAGTATGGTGGTGGCAGCAACCACTAAGAAGGAACTTGCAGAAACTTCTTCATCTGTCCATCTGCCGAACAAGGAGTCCCGTACAATGGAGAGGTATGGGAAGCGTATGTTGTCTTTAGTGACCTTTACACTCAGGTCGCTGAATTATTTGTCACACTTCACGTGACTTCAGAGGGATCTCCTAAAAGAGTTGGGAAATACCCTGCAGGATCCTACAGCTGAGGGAGTTGCAAACAGGGCGGCTTCCCAGCTTGCGACCTTGACTTCAGTGGTTAACTCCTCCATGAGGCTCATTTCTTATGCAGCAGATGGAGCGAGTAGGGCAGCAGGTACCGGAGTTGCTTTGCAGAGACATGCCTGGATGCGCCTTTGTCAATTTGCGGAGCCCTTCAAGTTCTCCTTTACAAATACCCTTTTTGTTGGCTCATCCTTGTTTGACAAGTTATCCATTAGTTCTGTATTAAAATTAAAATCAGCTTTTTTTATGTGATTTTATTCAAGATTTGTGTTTTAAATCGTACTTCAATACACAATACATTAATGTCTATGTGGATGGTAGGTGGCAATTGATGTGTTGTAGTGGGCAGTTACTGTGATTATGTGTTACTGTCTTTTTAAACTGCTTAATTATTTTACAGGAAATGATATTTGCTTTGTCAACCAATGGCTGTAAGAGTTAGGATATTTAAATATGGCATTTTCTGTTTGTTCTTGTTCTGATGAAGTCTTGTGATTTTGACGAAAGCGCTTAACCTTTTTCAATAAATTTTCTGGATTTAGTGCTGCAGTTTTCCTTTGATGATCCTCTTCATATATTTTTTACTTGGTTTTGGTGTTCGTTCTTTCTAAATATCCAGGGTTACAAAATTCCCTTTTCCCAGTTACCCTCCTCGAGAACAAAATGTTCAATCCCAGCCATTCCACCCAGTCTTTGGCATCAAGCAACCCTAGAAGTACAAAGGTTGCTAGAAAAAAGAGCCATCCAAGAAGTCCCCGCAGACCAAATCGAATCCAGATCTTACTCAAGGTTCCTTTTAGTTCCAAAAAAGACAGGGGACTGGAGAACCATCTTGGATCTCAGCAAGCTAAACTCAGTAAAAAAAAAAGTGAAATTCCGGATGGTAACACTGCAGTCCATTCTCCCCTTTTTGGGTCATGACAATTGGATGTGCTCCATCGATCTCCAGGATGCCAGTCATTATCATTTCAGAGCTCTGCCCTTTGGTCTCACCACAGCCCCCAGGGTGTTCACCAAGTGTATGGCAGTGGTCATGGCTCACCTGATTCCAGGTGTTTCCATATCTAGACGACTGGCTCCTCACTGCTACCACTGAGCATCAACTGATCAAAGCATGGGACTACACAATTCAAACCTGTTCCCAGCTAGGCATCACCATAAACTACGAAAAGTCTGCCTTGTTGCCTTGTCAGTTTATTACCTTCATAGGGGCAGACTTAGATACAAGAGCCAGGATAGCAAAGCTGCCTCAAGACAGGGTGTCAACAATTTGTTAGCAAGTTTCATTCCTGATGAAAAAGAAGAGAGTTCAGGCAAGGGAGGTATTGAAAGTCCTGGTCTCAATGGCTGCAGCAATTACGCTAGTCCCTATGGCTTGCTTCCACATGAGAATTTTGCAGTGGCTTCTCTTCACTCAGTGGTCGTTCCAGGATTTACCAATGTCACATATGATCTCGATCACGGAATCCTGCAAAAAGGACTTAGTATGGCGGCTTGTCTCCCCAGGTGACTCTGGGCAGACCCTTTCTATACCCCCATCCAGTAGCCACAGTGACCACGGACACCTCCCAGATGTGGGGGCATTATCTGGGACTGACTTCCAAGGAACGTGGCAGCCACATGAGTACCACCTGCACATCAGTGTTCTAGTGATGAGAGCAATGCTTCTGGCATTGCAGGCACTTCAAGACTCTCTACCTACCAGAACTATTGCAATTTAGACAGACAATATGTCAGTGGTATGGTACATCAACAAACAAGGCGGGACCAGATCTTACCCCTTGTGTCTGGAGGCCCTTCGGATATGCAGTGGGTGATGTCTTCCCCTCAACAACAAATGCAGTAGCTATTTCGTCTTAGTCCCCCCACCGGGACAGTCACCCAGGTATGCTCTTGTTCACGATTGGCCTCCAGGACTACTTTATGCCTTTCCACCTTTTCCTCTGATCCCCAAGGTACTTCAGAAAGCAAAGTCGCTGGGTTGCAAGCTCATCCTCATTGCTCCTTACTGGCCTCATCAGATATGGTTCCCGTTTCTCTGCCATCATCTACAAGTAGAGCCTCGGATCCTGGACCCAGTCCTGGACCTCCTGATGCATCAGTCGGGCGTGCTGCACCCCTCCCTCCAATCTCTCAAGCTGACAGCTTGGTTTCTCCACTTCCAATCTTAGCCAGCCTCCCCAACATTTCCCCAGCAGTACAGTACATCCTGGTGTCTTCTCACAAGCCCACTACCAGAAAGATTTATGCCAGCAAATGGAAGAGATTCTCTTTTTGGGCAAAGAAAAATGACATTGATCCCTTCACTGCTCCTGTTTCTAAGATTCTTGATTTCCTGGCCGAAACATTCGAACGAGGGGCAGCTCCAGCTACCATCAGGGTCTAACTGGCTGCCATCTCCAATTTCCATGTGGGAGAGTTGGGCTCTAATATCGTGTCCCATAAGATGTGCAAAGCATTCTTGCGAGGCTCAACCCTTTTACAACCCCCTGGTAAGAGAACCTCCACCCCCCCACCCCCCACCCCCGGGACCTAAACTTTGTCATAGCCTCTCTGGTTCTTCCACCCTTTGAACCAGCATCATCTTGTCCCCTGAAATTTCTGTCTTGAAAAACCCTCTTCTTGATTGCCATCACCTCACCTAGATGGGTTTCAGAATTACACGCCTTATCTTTTTGCCCTCCATATGTCATTTTCCACAAAGATAGAGTTTCCGTCAGAACCAATCCCTCTTTCTTGCCAAAGGTGTGTTCAGAGTATAATTTAAATCAATCCATCAAGCATCCTGTATTCTTCCCCAATTATGGCAACAAGGCAGAGTATAGACTCCACCAATTGGATGTTCATAGACAATTACACTTTTATTTACATAGGACCAAGGACTTTAGAAAATCAGATCAATTGTCTGTATTCTTTGCTGACAATAAACAAGGTTCTCCAGTTTCAAAAGTGACCTTACCAAAGTGGCTGTCATATACAATTATCTATACTTATGATCTGCGTAACAAGAAGCTTCCAGGGAAAGCCAGAGGACACTCAACCAGGGCCTTGGCTACTTCTGCTGCCTTCCAAGTCAAATTACCTTTAAATTCAATCTGTGCAGCAGCAACATGGGCAAATCCTCATACCTTTATCACTCATTACAAAGTGGATGTAGTCTTCCGGAACAGGGCATCCTTTGCTTCCACGGTCCTGAAGAGTTTAGTCCAGCGAGCCACCCAAGAACCAGGTGCTGGGAACGCGGTCCCCACCAGCAAGAGCAAAGGCGAGATGAGGACAACATAACATAAAGAAGTTATGTACCTACCATAATGTTCCATGTTTGTTGTCCTTCCTCTCACCTTCCTTCTTGCGTCCCCTCTCCTTCCCCCTTCCTGGAGGATCGAGAGGAATTCCTTCATTGATTACACTGGCTGAATTTCCTGTTGATATACCAAGTTAGTTAAACATGCCTTGTTTTTTCCTTTTTCCTTCCTAACCTTTGAATGTGTAAGAGCTTAGTAAAATATGCATTTACTATGATTGTCTAGTGTGGGCTATCACAAACGAGATCTGGATAGCTATCGCTAGGCATGTTGGGATAGGGGTTAGCCTCGAGCCAGTATAAGCTCTTGAGCTATAGTAAATCGGCCAAGTCAGAGCCGAGGATCAGCTCTGAACCCAACCAGCAAGAAGGAAGGCGAGATGAAGGACAACAAACATGGAATGTTACGGTAGGTACATAACTTCTTTTTTTCCAATTGTCTAATGAATAAAAAATGGGTCTGTTGCTGTAAATATGAAATTAGCCGCTACCTCTGTTACCAGCTTGGTGGATATGGGCATCCTGAAGCAATGCAGAACTTGCCTCATGTTTACTGACAGACAGTTAATTCTCAAACAAACTGATATGGCATGTGAGAAATGTATTTACACAATCTCACTGGAGGAAAAACTCTCTCATAAAAGCACTCCTAATATCAATAAGGTTGCCAATAGTACACATGCTGCGCCCATCACATACAATTCAAAACAAACACATAGACCTACATATGCTGAGGCACTTAAATGTAATCTACCTAAAGCCTGAAGACTCCCAGACAAAGTACACATAACAAACCCCCTCAGCAACCCTGAACACACTCTTTCAAAACAACACCCACATCAACACATACAGCCACATCTCATGGAGCCTCTACTTCTAAGCCCATAAGGCAAATCACCACATAATCCAACATTCTAGTCATTGAAGACTCCATCGTGAGACACACTGATGTCCCTCTCATCAGACCGAGAAAGGAGAAAGTCACAATCAGTTACTTATCAAGGGCCAAGATCTGTCACATTATGCATGCACACAGGTTATTGGACCACAAGTACCAGTATAACTCAGTCGTAGTCCATGATACGTGGCTGTAAATGACATGAGATGTACCTCCCTAGACTATATTAAAACAAACATGTCCGTCTCATCAGACTGAGAAAGGAGAAAGTCACAATCCGTTACTTATCAAGGGCCAGGATCTGTCACATTATGCATGCACACAAGTCATTGGACCACAAGTACCAGTATGACTCATTTGTAGTCCATGATACATGGCTATAAATGACATGAGATGTACCTCCCTAGACTATATTAAAACAGACATCATGGAGCTCTTGGAATATGTGTCCTAGGCTAGTATGAGCCTAGAACTGAGTAGCATTTTACCTTCTCCAAGGATGATGCTACAATATGAGAAAAAGATGACTAACTGTAATAACTGGCTTAGTTTCTGGTGTTATTCTAAGGGGGTGCAAGATTTGTCAGCGTGGAAGGAGATGGTCGATAGACCACACTGCTTTGCCAGAGATGGTCTGACTGCTCCCCTGCAAGCTTTTGAATATTAGCTAAAACATTGTCTTCCCTCATAGTGCCTTTTGTAGGCAATGCCAAACTGAAAGTACTTCCGAAATAGCAAATCAAAACCAAGAAAATCTAAAGGTCTTACAGGTCACTACTACGAGTCTAAACAAAAATCTCACTGCTTAGAAGCTCTGTTTACCCTGAAGAATGCTGATGTCTGTGTGGTCACTGAGATATGGTTTAAAGCCACAGATAGAGACCAGTTACTACACAGACAGGGACTAAAGGTGGATGTGTCTCGATTTACATAATATACCTCAAGGCTGGTCAAACCATATGATGCACTTAGCCTCTCCACGTTCAAATCACCATAGGCAAAATCCTATACCATTTCCTTGCAAGCTGTAGGTCCCCCTCTATGACCCAGAAAACCCATAACACGTATTTAAGCTTACTGAAAATACTCACCATCCAACCCAATACCATATTCATGGGTGACTGTAATTACCCCAGTGTTAACTGGGAATTGTATATGGCACCAAACGTGTAGGTACATAGACTCTTAGATTTTGTAAACACAAACTCCCTGGACCAGACTGCCCCTCCATGGGTCATGACAACCATGAAGCCTACTTAACCAAACTGAACAGAATCCAAATGTTACCGAACACACTGGTTATGGGGGATTTCAATTATCCCACCATCAACCAGGAAACCTACTCTACCCAAACTCGCTAGCACAAAACTTCCTTGACTTTGAGAATTCAAATGCCATGGAGCAAATTGTCCATACCCCAAGAGGAACAAACGTTCTAGATCTGGTCCCCACCATCATGTCAAACAGGTGCACTGCTGCAACCGTTGGATCCTCATTAGTTAAAAATTACCGCAAATCAGTCACCTTTGAACTGGCACTAACACCAGAACTCACAAAGGGTGAAATCAGACTAAAAAACTTCACCAAGGCAAACTATACCCTCCTAGGTGAAGGTATAAATGCATTCCAAGCCCCGCCCTAAGCTGAAAGTGGTAACTACACCAAAGCTTACACTTAAGCCCTGTACAGTCACTTGCATAAGTGTATAAACTCGTCTGTACCTGATAGAATCAAAGCCAGAGCGCCAAGTAAAATCAAGCTGCCATGGTGGACTTCCAGCATCAACAAACTATACAATAATCTCAAAATGTTGATGTCTAAGAAAACAAAGACAAGGACCAAACAATGGAAAACCACCCTCCACAGCCTTAACAGGCAAATAAGACAACTTGTTAAATCGTCCAAGAGCTCCTTTGGGAGAAACCTAGCAAGTACTGACAAGGATAACCATAAAACCTTTTACAGCTATGTACATAACCTAAAGGGTAGGACCCAGGCATGTGCATAACTGGTGGCCAATAGTATCACACACACTGACCCCACAGAGATAACGAACCTGCTAGTGGATAGATTTTGTGAAAATTCCACTCCCTTATCCCCTCGTAACTTGCAACAAACCATCCCCCAAACTCCCTCCCACCTTACATATCTGAAGAGCAAGTCTTCAAAGCCCTGTCCAAGGCAAATAACACAGCCTCTGTGGGACCACATGACATCACAGGCTGTCTTTTAAACAGGCTAAAATATGAACTAGCATCACCACTAAGTACTCTTTTCAATCATAGCCTAACCACAGGATTTGTTCTTATGGATTGGAGAACAGCTACAATTATTCCCCTCCACAAAAGTGGCTTAACAACAGGCCTGGGGAATTACAGATCCATAAGCCTGACCAGCCTCATCTGTAAGGCCATGGAACATATCACTATGGACCTCATAAATAATGACATAGGTGACCTCCAAACCCAGGACCCTACCCAATTTAGCTTCATGAAGGGCAGATCCGGCCTGTTAAATCTGGTGGATTTCTTTGAAAGTGTGACCAAGGCCATTGATGAGGGCAGATCTGTGCACATAGCATACCCCGATTTGGCAAAGGCTTTCAACACAATCCCACATTCAGGCATTACTGATAAACTTAGCAAACTGAATGTAAACCCCTTCGTTGGAAGATGGGTTGACAACTGGCTCACAAACCAGATACACACTATCAAAGTAGGTGACTCCAGCAGACCTGTTACCAGCAGGGTGCCACAGGGGTCAGTGCTGGGACCCCTACTGTTTGGTATATACTTCTCAGAAGTTCAGGTCAAAACAAAAGGGTTGTGACTAACCAAGTTTGCAGACAACTGCAAACTAGGTGCAGTCATTGAATCCCCAAACGATGTCAATATACTCCATGATGGTCTCACACAGACCAACAACTGGTGTATTAGTCGTGGTCTCAAACTGAATGCAGAGAAATGCATCATCATTCCCTTCAGCATACACAATGTCCGTTCACACTATCAAATCAATAAACAATACCCTAAGTACCCATGAAGTGGTAAAGGACCAGGGATCACTGGTTGACCACGATCATTCCATATAGCTCACTTGATTAGTAAAGGCATTGCCTCGAGAGCAAAAGAAGCTATAACTCCCTATACTCGGCACTTATCCAGCCCATAATTGAGTATAATGACCATTCGGTATGTACCGTACTAAGCATCTACAGCAATTAGAGAGACCTCAGAGGTTTCTAAAAAAGAAGATCAAGGGCCTCCAGCATGTGCCTTACACTGACCAGTTAAAATCCCTATCACTATTCTCCATATCATATAGACTTCTTAGGGGAGACTTATGCCTGGCCTACAGTGCAACCCATGACCCAAACCTAATGAACTTATTGCATATGCATAAATCAAATGGGTCTAAGGCTACCCGTTCCAGGGACTTAAATATGGTCTGCAACTTAAATAGAACATGCTGGAGGGACAGATTTATCTCCCAGCGACTGCCACATCTTTGGAACAGGCTACCAATTCATGTGAAACAGAGCACCTTTGTGACACTGCTCAAGAGGAACCTGGATGAGTGGATCGGTCACCATAAATAAGTACCAGGGATAGTGCCCACAACCTTCTTGGACATGGGCAGTCATCACTAAATGCAATCTTGGATATTGACTACTAGTACCTCTACGGTATTACACTGGGTTGAAACAGCTAGGTTTAAAATGACCTCCAGATCAGTAGTCTAGTAATCTCCTATGATCTCCTATGATTACACCAACCAGGGGTACAAACACACTTGTCTTCACTAATATGGGAGACTGCTGCAAATCACCTAGTGTAATGTCCTCTCTGGAAAGGTCAGACCACGAAATGGTCTCCTTTGAAGTACAAATAAAACCCAAAACCCCAGCTAATCCTACAATGTTCAGGAACTACTCTAAGGCTGAAAAGCCCATAATACTATTAAGTGATAACTTGACAACATTTCAAGCCCCCATAAGCCCTATGACTCTGCTGCCTCTGCACAACTGTGCACAGAAACTTTATGCAAGTATGTTAATAGCTGCATAGAGGCAGCTGTACCCACCAGGAATAAGTACAGAACTAACTAAAACAAAAAAACAAACCACTGTGGTGGAATCACAACATCAGTATGCTCTATAACAGAAGGAAGAAAATCCTAGCAAAAAGTAAGAGGTGTAGCACCCAGCAGGATAAAAGCACTCTCAAACTAAACAAACTACTCAGAGTAAAAATAATGTCTACCAAAGGCAAATTTGAGGTAAATTTGGCCTCCCAGACCAAGGACAACCACAAGGCATACTATAGCTATGTCTGCAGCCTGAAATACAATACACAAATGTGTACAGAGCTTATTGTTAATGGAGCCACATATACTGAGCCAGATATAGAAAACCTATTGGCAGACAAATTCATCTCTAACTTTGGCCCTCTCGACCCTTCAATCTCCTTCTAAAAAAAATATCATCAAATATAACCCCCCTGGTATCACTAGGAACAGGTCCTCAATGCCCTCTGTAAGGCCAAGCACACTGCACTGATGGGCCCAGACATGAAACATGATCTATCAGGCCCTCTGGATTGCTATTTAAACTGTAGCCATCAAACAGGCTTTGTGTCTAATAAATGATGAAAAGCAATAGTCATCCCTCTGCCCAAAGGTGGGCCATCTACAGCCCCTGGAAACTACAGCCCCATAACTCTCACTAGTCTCATATGCAAATCCATGGAAAGAATTATCATGTAAATGATCAGTAATGACATAGGAAATCTCCAGATACTGGAACTAACCCATTTGGATTTCGTCAAGGGCAGCTCTTGCCTACTCAACCTGATGGAGTTCTTGAGGAGGTCACCAAAATAATGGATGAGGGCAAAATGGTTCACACTGCCTGGGTCTATATTAGAACATCGAAAGTTTAATGGTTCGAATCACTATTTATTCATTTATTTATTTGCAGTTTGATTACCGGGGAAGTCCACTGGGCCGAATTGACCCATTTTCAGTGGAGGCCTGGGGAGAAAAGCTCCAGGATGCATTATATAATTTAGATACAACTGATAGTTAATATTAAAGATAATGTTATGTAGAATAGTTACTCATAAATGCATTCAGTATCATGCATAGTTAACAAATTCATTAAGCTTGAAGGTAGGGATCATACAGTTTCATTTGAGGAAAACAGATATGTGTTAGGTGTGGAAACAGTTTACATACAAACCTTTTAAGAAAATGTAAATACGCTTTACATACACACATATCAACAGTAGAATGTCATTTACAATATTTACAAGGTTGGTCTGTGTGAGGGTAGCTGTAGGAGTTATTGAGAGCTTAGGGAGAAGCTACAGAAATTGTTGAGAGCTTAGATAGGCTCATAGGAAGATAACTATGAGAGTTGTAGAGCTTGGGAACCAGAGAGAGAGAGCCCCCTTTAATTAGGTTGGGTGAAGGCAGGTACATTTCCATTTAGTGGACAGGGGTTTGAATAGTTGAGTTTTGAAGTTTTCTGAGTTTGGTATGGTTCTTAGTGTGGAGGGAAGGAAATTCCATTTTTTGCCTAGTGAGAAATATAGGAGAAGTTGGCCAGCAGGACGTTTAGGTTTATGGATAGTAATTAAATTCTGATTTTCAGATCTGAGAGCTCTGTTGGTTGTATAAGGGGGAAGGATGTTAGTTAGAGCGGGACATTTTGTTGGGTGAAATATGAGTCTATATGCAGTAGTGAGTTGGAGATAGTCTAGGTAGTTTGGGAGTTCAAGCTAATTCAGGGATTGCAGGGTTAGGCAGTGATGGGTGGTATTTTTAGATTTAGAGGCAAATTTAGAGATTTTGTTGTAGCAGTTTTCTAGTTTAGAGGTGATAGAGGAGGACAGGTTGGTTAGGCGAGGGGCTCCGTATAATAAGGAAGGAAGAAGATAAGTCAAGGCCAGAGTTTCCTGGTAGAGTTGGAGAGAAAGCGATTATTCCTATACAGCATACCTAGCTTTTGGTGGGTTTTCTTAATATTTTGTTGAATATGAATATCAAACTTGAGGTGTTCATCTACAGTAATGCCAAGTAGTTTGGCAGAGGGGACCACTTCTATAGGTGAGTTGGTTTGACTGTAGACTTTGAAGTTGTTTTTATCGTAGGAGAGGGTGTTTGTGGGAGGGAATAGTAAAATCTTTGATTTATTTGCATTGAGAGAGAGGTGGTTTTGGCACATCCAGTTTTCAGTTGTTGAGAAGGCAGTTTGGGTTTTAGTCATCAATTTAGAGAGGTTTGAGGCAGAGCAGACTAAGGTTGAATCGTCTGAGTATTGGATGGTTTTAGCATCAGGAATAGCAGTGTGAAAGTTATTGATGAAGATGTTGAAAAGCATTCGCCCAAGGATGGATCCCTGTGGTACGCCAGTTGGTGTAGGTAGGAAGGAAGAGATGGAGTTCTTCCATTTGACTGCCTGTGATCTGTCTGATAGATAGCTGGAGAACCAGGATAAAGTATTATGTGAGAGGTTAAGGTTTGAGAGATGACAGAAGAGGTGCTTATGGGAAACAGTATCAAAGGCTTTAGACAGATCAAGTAAAACAGTAGAAACTAAGTGTTCTGAATCTCGGGCTTGATTGACAGTTTCTAGGAAAGAGAATAGAGCGGTTATTGTGCTATGGCCTGGACGGAAGTTATGCTGGGTAGGAGTGACAAGATTGTTTTGGGTCAGGAAAGGCATAAGCTGGAGGTGGATGCATTTTTCTAGGATTTTGGAGATTGGTGAGAGCAAAGCAATGGGACGAAAGTTTGAGATACTGGTATTTTGACTCCTTTATGAAGAGGAAGAATATAAGCTAAGCGCAAGAGTTTGGGGACGTATGATTCTTTTATGGATTGGTTAATAATGATGCTGATTGGGAGAGCAATGCCATCAGCAGCACATTTTAGGAAGGAAGAGGGAATATTGTTGGGAGCGTTAGAGCAAGGTTTAAGTTTGGACAAAAGCATTTTTATAAAGTTAGTGGAGATGGGTTTGAGTTCAAACAGATGAGGTGAGTTAGAAGGGAGAGAGTGTAGAGCAGTTGGATTATTATTGGGAAATGTCTTGTTGAGGGTAGTAATAGTTTCTATGAACAATGAGTTAAATTCAGAGCCTAGTTCGAGGTCAGATTTACTTGGGTCAGGACAGGGATTATTCTTGGAGCCTGGATTGAGGAGTGAGTTTATTGAGTTCCAGAATTTTTTTGGGTTTTTATTGTTATTGGACCAAAGTTTGATATAGTAGGATTTTTTGTCTTTGGTGATTAGTCGTTTTGAACAGTTGCGGAGCTGTTAATATTGGACCAAGGTATTGGCCAGTTTATTGTTTTGGTAAAACTTCCATAGTTTGTCTCTGTGGTGCATAATCTGTTTTGTCTCTTTGAATAGCCAAGGAGCAGTTTTAGTTTTTATCCTTTTGTTTCTTAGTGGGGCTAGTGAGTTTAAAGTATCAAGGAGGACAGAGTTGAAGTATTCTATAGCCTTGTCAAGAGGAAGGATGTTTAGAATTTGCCAGTTCATTTGTTTGAAAGTATTTGAGAAAGTAGTTGGGTTGAAGCTACTGAGGTTACGAGTTTGAATGTATTGATGCTGGTGTGGGGAGGAACTAGGTGAGCGATGCATAAAGGCTGGGAGGTGGTTGCTAAAGGTAACAGGAATTGTGCCAGAACTGGTTATTTTATTTGGATCTGAGACTAGGATCCAATCTATAGTCTATAAACTAAAGGTCGACCTTTAATAATCGAATCTATCCAACCTATAAACTAGAGGTTGACCTTTAATGATTGAACCATTAAAATTTCAAATGTTCAGAAAAAAATAAAGTAAAAAAGAAAATCTAAAGGGTGTAGGCAGGGGGGCAAGCCCTCCTGCACCCCCCACTACTTAAATATACCAACTCTGAGACTGCACTACATTGAAGTAAATGGAAATCTCCCTTTATGGAGATTTCCATTTACCCATTTGGCATTCTGCACTTTCACTATTCTCGTGTCGACAATGTCGGATTCAACATTGTCGGCCTTTGAGAATATAATAGGTAACCCAGACTGCCTCCCTTGACCTGGCCAAGGCATTTGATACAATGCCCCACTCGAGCATTGTTGACAAACTCAAGAGGTTAGGTGTAAACCTTTATGTTATCTGGTGGATACCCATCTGGCTCACAAGAAGACTTTTAAACAAACATGCATGTGTGTGTGTGTGTTTGTGTGTGTGTGTGTGTGTGTGTGTGTGTGTGTGTGTGTGTGTGTGTGTGTGTGTGTGTGTATTTGCAAGTATATATATATATATATATATATATATATATATATATATATACAAATGTGTGTCTGTTTTACATATAATATACACATACACACACACACACACATATATATATATATATATATATATATATATATATATATATATATATATGTATGTATATATAGACAAGCGTACATACACACTGAGCACACAAACAGATGTAGTCACATATGCATCATACACACACACACACACACACACACACACACACACACACACACACACATACAGACACTGGCATACTGAAATAACCAACCATAACGTAGCCAACAAACAGAACTAAAGAACATAGGATACAGTGGGAGAAACTAGCAAGTATACACCAAAATAAATGCTCACATGAAAGTGTAATAAAACTGGTAACCTGTAATAAATAAAACAAACACTACTTAAAGCATAAAACACTGTAAAAAAAGTTTAAATTACTCCCATATATAAAAATGTACACTTACCTGTATGTCTGTTGTGCGGTATAAGCAGGTTATGTGAAATCCACCTTCTACTCTTGATTTAATCTCCAGATGACCTTCACAAACTGTCTCTCACACTTGACACAGCAGGACCATTACTCCTGTGCCCACCTTCTATAAAGTCTATTGAGTCTTATTCATAAGCCTACTGTTACCAGCAAAAATAAATTGTAAACAATAATAATAATAATAATAATAATAATAATAATAATAATAATAATACATGTATTAGCCTCTCTTGTAATGTTTTGTTATGACTGTAAGTTCTCAACTGAGCTGAATTCAGTAGAAACTAAAAATCATCATTTCCTAAAAAAAAAAAAAAAAAAAAACATACCCAACTATATCCCACCCCACACCCAAAAAAAAAAAAAAAGAAGAAGAAGAAGAAAAATTAACTGTCGTTGCCCACAGGATGTTCCAAGGCAATGCCTAAAATTAGTACTTTGTGATGAATGCATTACCATGTAAATAAAGTCAAATAAATGCATTGAATCAATGAAGACATTTTAAACAACCCATCATTTAAGTTTTTAATTAAATTAAATGAAAATAAGCCAGCAAATATTTAAATATTAAGTACAAAATATCTTTGTACCCAAAGTGATCTCATCAGAGTGCCACTGATGTGCAAAAACAATCCCATTAAATGGTAAAGAGCAATCCTAAGTGTTGATCTTTGAATTTGTGTGAATAGGGTTCTGTACAAGTGCAACCATTAGCACATCATTAGAGCCTGCAGTCACATCCTTCCCATTTACAGCATAGATACATGGTTCCTCAAATGGAAGAAGATTCACAGCTGGGTCTCTTTGAAGGTATTGAATACCACTAGACTTCCTAAATATTGAAGCCTACTACTAAATATAGGCTGCATTCTTCAAATCAGTTTCTTAAAAGTCATAAGTCATAAAGGTACAATCACACAGACCTAGCAAACATGAATCATAAGACACTAAACATTATAACACAAAATACAGACAGGATAAAAACTAGTAACAACTAGTAAAAAAAAAAAATCTAAAATAAACAAAGTTAACAATGAGACCCTCGTAAAACAGATTATATATTGTAGATGTTATGTGATCCTATCTCGCCTACATTCTGTACTGATGGGTTCGGAGCCGATCCTCGGCTCTGACTCGGCACGCTATACTATAGAACGAAGTCTCTTATTGGCTGAGCTATCCCACATCCCAGGATGCGCCACCACTGCTTCCCCAGATCTCGTTTGCCGCTTTACAGCAAAGACGTGGCTGAGCTAAGTGTCTATTTCTTCAACAAATTTCTGTCAGAAATTTTTGATTAACCTACTCAAAAGCTGTTTTAACAGCTATCGTTGTTGTGTGTCTGATTTTTGATTAAGTTTTGTGGTAAATTTGTCTTTTATTTGGGGAAAGGATCCCGTTTAAGTTAGAGGGGCCTTGCCTCGCGCGTGAGTTATATATTTAGTGTGAGTCTTGTTGTAGTGTTATAGTTGGTCAAGTAATCCCGTTTTCAGTTAGAGGGGTCTTGTCCTTATTTGCTTTTTTCTTTGACATGTTTTTGCAAAAAGTTTCCTTTTTGGTTGTAGTATTTGGGAGTCAATATGTCGAAAGAGCACAGACCATCTGGGTTCAAGAAGTGCTCTAAATGCAGCTACAAAATGTCCATAACGGACGATCACTCTTTATGTGTGTATTGTTTAGGCCCTAAACATCTTCAGGAGTCATGCAGCATTTGTCACGCTTTTTCCTCCCGGGTCCTCCAAGAGGGGAAAAACAAACTGATTTTAAAAGGGCTTATTAAACCTACTTTTGAGGAGGCTTTATCTTCTTCCTCTTCACCTTCGAAGAAAAAGAAATCGTCGGCTCTGACCAGCCCGTCGGAACCGGCCACAAAGAAATCTCGGCAGGCTTCTCCATTGGCTCCACGGACTTCGGAGCCGAGGGCAGAACGGTCTGCCTCGATGCCTCCAGCCTCGACTCCTCTGGCTTCGGAGCCGATGGCTAGAGCTTCAAGAGGCGGGTCACCTTCATCGGCTCCACTGTCTTCGGAGCCGATGAGAGTTGCCCGCTCAGACTCTTCCTTCGCCGAAGTCCACTTCGCCCGAGGAAATTGCAATGGTTGTGGAGTCTCCCTCGGCACCGATATTTATCGAGACGATTCGGAGCCGGTCCCCCAGTCCTTCGGAACCGGTGGAGAAGTCGACTCAAACCCGTTCGATCTCTTCTCGGTCTTCGAGGATGTCGGATTCGGACATTGACAGGGTACTTCAAAGGCTGTTTCAGTCTCCAGTCTTCCAAAAGTTGGTTTCGGCTCCAGCCCAGTCGGCTCCGGAGCCGATTGCCCACCCTGTGGTCTTGGTTCCTCCTCCAACAGCCTCGGCACCGTTGGAGTCGGTGCTGGTGGAGCCGATGGAGGTTTTTGGGTCGGCTCCGACCCTTACTCCAACCCCGACCTTCGGGTCGGAGTTCGGTACACGGACCTCCTCGGTCGGCCCCGGGGGTGACGCTTCGGGACCGATGTTTTCGGTTCCGAGCCTCCCTCTCGGTGCGTCGGCTGTGGGAGTGCCGCCTACTGTTGTGGCCTCAGGGATCGGACCTTCCCAGGACTCTGGGGGTCCGGCCTTCAGGGCCATGAGGAGTGCTTTGGCCAAATCTTATTTGGCCACCTCCACAGTCTCACCTTCACCTTCCCTTGGCACGGAGACTGGTTCCTTTGTAGTCCCCCTGTCTCAAGACAGCGTAGCCCTGGGGCCTGAGGTCACCCCCATTGGGGTTTCCCCCCTTCCTGAAGGTCCCTCCGAAGCGTCTTCGGAGGAACCTCCAAGGAAGAGACAGTGCAAGAGGAAGCACGTCGACTCCCCTGATGAGTCTCTCACCTCGGACACCGACCTCGATGATGCGGAGGGGTCCCCCAAGTCGTCCTCGGATGATGTCTCCTTTGTGGACATCTTGGAAATCCTGAAGCAACGAGGTGACTGGCAGTCCAAACCCCCTTCCGCTGAGGAGTCGGTATTCCTCAAGGCCTTCGGGGCTCAGCCCTCCGCCTCCTGGGTGTCTCCGCCCTTTGATGAGCTTCTGGATTTGATCTCTCGAAGGGCGTGGGAGCACCCGGATTCTGTGGAACCGGTGCCAGCTCGCCCTAATAAATTTCTTTCAGCCCCCCCCGAAAAGGACTTCCTCTCCAAAGGTGTGGCCGTAGATGCCCTGGTGGTGGCATCTGCTACCCAGCAAGATGTGGCAGAGGCTTCGACGTCCGCCATCCTCCTAATAAAGAGTCCAGGAGCATGGATCGGTATGGGAAGCGCACCCTTACTTCAGCAGCCTTTACTTTAAGGTCTCTGAATTATCTGACGTACTTCACCAGACTTCAGAGGGATCTGGTCAAGGAACTTTCAGATACCCTCTCTGGTAACCTACCTGAGCAGTTGGCCCAGACGGTTAGCTCTCAGTTGGCTACCCTATCATCGATATCGAACTCATCCATGAGGCTCATTTTGTATGCAGCCGAGGGGGCAAGTAGAGCGGCGGGAACAGGTGTTGCTCTACGGAGACAAGCCTGGCTCCGCCTGTGTCATTTTGCAGAAGCCTTCAAGTCTTCCTTTGCCGACGCTCCCTTTGATGGGTCCTCTTTGTTTGGACCCAAGGTCTTGACTCACTGTGAACAAGAGGGTAAGACTTTGACTGCCGTAGGGGCACGGTTTTCCACTCCCTTCCGGCCTTATCCCAAGGCTAGAAGAGGGGGGAAAATGTGGTTCCGTAAATCTCAAAAGACTTACTCCTCACAGCAGGACAATTCCCCTTCTAGAGGCAGAGGAGGGGGAAATTTTTCAGGAAGACGCCGTCCCAGAGGCGGCAGAGGCCCCCGCAACACTGGAGACCGCGAGTCCTTTCGTGGCTCCTCAGCCTTCCAGCATCCCTGAAGGATTGCCCGACTGCGCAGCTCCAGAGCCAGTCGGGGGTCATTTTTCGAAGCACCTAAAGGCCTGGGAGAATATCACTCAGGACCGATGGGTGCTCCGAATCATCGCCGGAGGTTACATCATCCCCTTTTCACAACCCCCCCCACCATCCAAAAAAATCCCGGACCCAACACCCAGTCAACGGGATCTTGCAGCCATCGAAATCTCAAAGCTGCTTCAAAAAGGAGTCATCCAACCGGTCCCCGTAGGTCAGACTGGATTAGGGACTTACTCAAAATTCTTTTTGGTGCCAAAAAAGACCGGGGACTTGAGGCCCATTTTGGATCTCAGCAAGCTAAATCGATCAGTCAAGAAGTCCAAGTTCTGGATGGTCACCTTGCAATCCATTCTCCCGCTGCTGGAGAAAGGTGTTTGGATATGTTCCATAGATCTCAAGGACGCCTATTATCACATCCTGATAGATCAGGCGTCCAGGAGACATTTGCGCTTCAGCCTGGGAGACAGTCATTTTCAGTTCCGTGCACTGCCCTTTGGTCTCACCACAGCCCCCAGGGTGTTCACCAAATGTTTGGCGGTGGTGACTGCTCACCTGAGGAGTCTAGGATTCCAGGTGTTTCCATACCTAGACGACTGGCTCCTAACTGCCACCTCCAGGCGTCTACTCTTACAGAACCTAGCAACCACTATATCTCTAGGCAACTCCCTAGGAATCACCTTCAATTGGGCAAAGTCTGTGTTGCTGCCATCTCAGCGCATACGGTTTATTGGAGTAGAGATAGATTCAAAGCAAATGCGGGTCTATCTTCCTACAGAGAGGATAGAAACATTACAGTCTCAAGTTCGAGCCTTGCTTCTCAAATGCCGAGCCCCAGCCAGGATGGTCCTACAACTGTTAGGTTCCATGTCGGCCACCGTTCTCCTAGTCCCCTTGGCAAGATTACATATGAGGATTCTCCAGTGGCTCCTGTCAGTCCAGTGGACTTATCAGGATCTCCCACTCAGTCACCTCATTCTGATCACAGAGACGTGCAAGCAGGACCTTCGTTGGTGGCTTCTTTCCTCCAACCTGGATCAGGGGCGACCCTTCGTTCCACCACCTCCAGCGGCCACATTGACTACGGACGCCTCCCAGATGGGGTGGGGTGGACATTACCTGGGCAGGTCAGTCCAAGGCAAGTGGCATTCCGACGAGAGTCTCCTCCACATCAACATACTGGAAATGAGGGCGGTGCTTCTATCTCTGCAAGCGCTACACGATTACCTCCCTCCGGGCGTGATTGCCATTCAATCCGACAACATGTCAGTAGTCTGGTACCTGAACAAGCAGGGCGGGACCAGATCCTACCCCCTTTGCAGAGAGGCCATGAAAGTATGGGACTGGGCGGTTGCAACCAAACGTTTTCTGGTAGCAACACATATTCCTGGGAGATCCAATGTGATAGCCGACAGACTGAGCAGAACTATTCTCTCCCCTCACGAGTGGTCTCTGAACGACACAGTGGCAACTCAGATTTTCAGAAGATGGGGAACTCCTTGTTGCGACCTTTTCGCAACCCCCCTCAACGCGAAATGCCAACAGTTCTTCTCTCTCACCCCAGTTCCGGGGGAGATTCCCAAGGACGCCCTAGTCCAAGCTTGGCCCACCGGCCTGCTATACGCCTTTCCACCGGTTCCCCTTCTTCCCAAGGTGATCCAGAAGGCGAATCGCTTGGAGAGCAAAATGATTTTAGTTGCCCCATACTGGCCTCGTAAAGTCTGGTTTCCCTTTCTTCGGAAATATGCACTGGACGGTCCATGGTTCTTGGACCAAGTTCCGGATCTCTTGACCCATCAGTCGGGACAGCTTCATCAGTCCCTCCACTCGTTGAAGTTAACAGCTTAGCTCCTCCTCTTCTGACCATAGTCAGGAACCATGCTTTGGACCCGGAAGTCATACATATCTTGTCCTCGGCCCATAAGACCTCTATTAAGAAAATGTATAACAGCAAATGGAAGAGATTTGCTATTTGGGCCCAACTCCGGGGATTAGATCCCATAACTGTTCCGGTGTCAGAGGTTCTAAAGATTTTAGCTTCTCTGTTCAATCAAGGTTCTTCGGTCTCTACCATCAAGGTTCAATTGGCAGCTATTTCCAATTTTCATGAGAGCATAGAATCACATTTGATGAGCAACAAGTTGTGTAAAGCCTTCATGAAAGGTGCTGGGCTGCTTCGGCCCCCGATATCTCATCCCACTCCACCGTGGGACCTAAATGTTGTGTTAGGTGCTTTGACCTCTTCCCCCTTTGAACCGGCAGCAACTTGTGACTTGAAATTTCTTTCTTGGAAGACTGCTTTCTTAGTTGCAATTACATCAGCCAGAAGAGTTTCGGAACTTCAAGCCGTATGTGTCAAACCACCATACCTGGTTTTTCACAAGGATAGAGTATCCCTCAGACCGAATCCATCCTTTGTTCCTAAGGTTTGTTCTAGTTTTTGTCTGCAACAGTCCTTGGAACTTCCAGTTTTCTTCCCAAAGTACTCGAATAGAGCGGAATACATCTTTCACACCTTGGATGTTCACAGACAATTGCGCTTCTATTTGAATAAAACGCACCAAACAAGGAAAACAGATCAGTTGTTTGTGTCCTTTTCGGACAATAAATTGGGCAAAGCCGTCACGAAAGTCACTATTGCCAAGTGGATCAGAGACTGTATCAGTCATACTTACTTCATTTCTAATAAAGAGCTTACAACTACAGTGAAAGCTCATTCTACCAGGGCTATGGCTACTTCAGCAGCCTTTCATTCTAAGCTTGCCATTAGTGACATTTGTGCGGCTACGTGGTCTTCTCCTCACACCTTCATTTCTCATTACAAATTGGATGTGGCATCTCGGGGACGAGCTTCCTTCGGTTCCACAGTTCTCCGGAGTGTTTTCCAGTGAGCCACCCAGGAATCAGGTGCTAGGGACGCTGTCCCATCAGTACAGAATGTAGGCAAGATAGGATCACATAACATCTTTTAGTTATGTACTTACCATAACTTTAGATGTATGGGATCCA